>NW_026872465.1:0-133672 GCF_032173495.1 Musca vetustissima
AACAGACATTCGTAAAAAACACAAAACGAAACAATATTTTGTTTGTTTGTTTTTTTTTTTCATATTTTTGTATTAAAGTCAATGTACTGGCAACCATAAAAATCATCGCCATCATCACCACATCGTCATCACACAGGTAGCTAGCTACCTGCTGCTATTCATACTAATATGCATGAAGAGAGGATTATACCCACAAATGTATACCACCATCATGCCACCACATACCTTTGTATTATTATTTAGGTATGTGGGTATGTCGGCTTACATTTGAACAGTATGCACGTGATTTTTGTTAGTTTTATACATTTCATTTATATGTGTTTCTTCTTTTCGTTTTTTGGTCGTCTATTTTTCTTTATTTCTTGGATTCTTATTCGCCTAGTTGTATTTCTTTTGTCTTGGAGTTTGCAATGTGGTTCACATAACAATTGCCGTGTTAAAGTGGTAACAAATCCTACCAAAGACACTCGAAGAAAATCTACTGTTGATAATCGCAGTTGAATGTAGGTTATATGTTACGAGTATAGGAAATGTGTGATTGATGAATGAGGAACATTAAATTTTTATTATTTTTGTTTTTAATTTAATAACTAAAGAATTGGTTGTGAATAATTATAATATCGGAAAATCATAAATCTATCTATGAATGGAAATAAAAATGTCAACGTTATATAGGCAACTTTGACTGATGGAAGAAATATAGAATTTGGTTGTTCTCTTTTGAATGAAGTCGTAGTGTCGTTTTAATTCGATACAGCTGATTCTGAACTACAGGTAGAAATTTTATAAGTCTTGAGATTTCACCCTGGGTCTGTTGAATGGAATGGAATCTTGTCCTACGAAGGTTATTTATCTGAAAATCCAGCCTCTAAACTTTTATAAATGGCATCCATTAGGGAAACATAAAGTCAATCGGCATATTTGTTGATAATTGATCAAAATTCGAACCATTCATATAAATATTTAATATATACTGTCGGGTTTTTATACCCTCAGCCTTATGGCTAATGAGGGTATATATACTTTGATACGGCAAAAATATGCCTTATCGAAATATTGATTTCAGACCACATATTTCTTTGGACCAAATTAGTTTCAGTCACCTGTCCGCCTGGTGCTCACGATAACTCTGGTCCAAACATGGTACATCGTAATATTTCTTACAAACTTAATTCAGGTTCGAAGATGGAGAATATCGGTCTACAGCTTTTGGTATCTCCCCCACAAAATGGCCAAAATTGTGCTAAAAATTAATTTTTTAAATATCATGTGAACGGACTAACCGATCTGAACCGAATTTTTTACAACATATTATCTTTACCTACCTTAGATCATGTGAAAAGATTGGACCTACTCGTCCACTTCTTCTAATACCTCCACCACAAATGGTCAAAAATTTAAATATTTAAACATCAAATATCAGGCGAATGGAATGTCCGATTTCAACCAAACTTTGCAAAACTATTATCATTACCAAACCTAGATCTAATCCGATCATGGGTTTGATTGTTACACTCTTTCTGGTACCAATATTAGGCTAATGGAATGTCCGATTTGAACCAAACATAGCACAGCCTATTATCGTTACTAAGCCTAGACCTCCCCCCAAACTTCTAAAATTAATTAGAAGCGAATTAAATATCCGTTTTGATCAACATTAAATCCGAAACCTCTTTGGTAAAAACATATACCTTAAATAAAGCAAATAATAAAACCTGTATGTTATTCCGAAGACCTCCGCTAACCATAGGCTGAGGGTATATATCTGTCGGCAACACCGACTGACACTTTTTACTTGTTCTAAATGTGTGTAAGTCATCGGCCTTTCTGTTTAAATCAAAATAGAAATCGCAAGATTTATGATAGAGTTTTCAAATTTTGCACAAACGTTTCTACTACACTTAGAATGTCCAGCATATAGGGATATCGGTTGTGACATAGTCTCATTTACCCACTTTCGAGTTTTTGGCTGTAGAAGTGGCTTCCCATGGAGTATGAAAAATGTATTCCCAAAATAATTATGGTTATTGTTTTGATATATCCTCCCTATATAGGTCCCGACTCAGATTTTTCCTACTATTTATGTTTGTCATTGCCTTTTTAACACTTCAAAGTATACATATTCTTAATCAAAAAAAAAAAATTCTATGGAGATTTAGTCACGCCGATCCTAAGTGGCTTCCCATGGAGTGTGAAAAATGTATTCCCAAAAAAACTATGGTTATTGCTTTAATATATCCACCCTATATAGGTCCCGACTCAGATTTTTTCTTCTATTTATGTTTGTCATTGCCTTTTTAAAACTTCGAAGGCCCAACGTATATATATAGATATATACTATTAATCAGCATAAAATTCTATGGAGATTTAGTCATGCCGATCCTAAAAATATAGATAGGCATAATCTTGCCCCTTTTTTGGTATAACCCCCATAAAAAGGCATCACCAATATTCGGTATTTTCAGGATTTTCACTTGAACTGGTTGAAATAATAAATAAATCGATTTAGTTTTTAGAGTACCCCTGATATAACGGCAAGTCCCATTTTTGGTTATTTGGGGGAGGTTGGTCCCGCTTTTAAAAAAAGTGATTGCAATTTTGTATTTTGAATTCTCATTGGTTAGCAAATCTCCCTGTCAAAAATTATTAATATTTTAAGAGGTATTCCTCATGTTACGGCATAGGCCGCAAATATTGCGGTTTAACCCTAATTGGCTCTAATTTGATAATTTGTTTCTTAATGGTAAAAATTGTATGACATAACCCCTTCATAAAAATTCCAATCGGTTTAGGTATTTTGAATGTCAAACTCATGATGGAGGTTGACATTCGAATATTTGATTATGACATAGAACTTTCTGCAATATTCATTTTCTCTTATTCCTAATCAAGAATCTAAATATCAATGTATTTGTTGTTGTTGAGAGACTAAATTGTTATTCTCATGAAAATGTATTTCCAAGAAAAAGACGCGGAGTCCAAAAATAATTTCTTCTATCAATTTCCTGGAATTAAAAAATAAATTTACCTAACAATTGCGGAATAAATATGGCAATTTTAATAGCAAGTGTTATTAAATTTTGCATATATACGTATGTACAATGTTTACATCTCAATTAGTCTTCTATTCTTGAGAAACTTTAATTTCGCAACTGTAAACAAAGAAAAAATTTAAAGTTTCCGTTTCTAAGTGGCGGTTGGTTGGATGGCTGTTGTTATGTGAGACATATACTCCACTGATATATCTATTGTTTACTCAAACTTTGTTGTCGTTCTTTTTTTTTGAAGGCAAATTATCAAAACGCTTTTGGGAGAAGCCAAAAAAATTGTATGCGTGACTGACTGGTAGACAAGCCAAGTCGTATCAGACCAAAAGTGTCATAGAAACAAAACACTTGCCGCTGCCTTGTTTGTGGTTTCGTTTCATTCGGTGGGAGCTACAATGAATGAAAGGAAGTTTGCATATAAGATTACACACACACATACACTCAAAACCATAGAAGTAGGTGTGTGAATATTTCATTGTGGTTTGATAAAAAGTCGTTACCTTTAAAACCACACCACCTGCTTAAAGTTACTGCTTTGGCAGTCTATGTAATGACACCTCCTACATGTTGCAGCTATAAACCATCCAAACACTGACCTAAAAACTATTACCAATTTTGCCATCTCATTTCGATTGGACCCCCCAAAATATGAAATAAAACAAATAACTTTGAATTTGAATTACCCACCTTAATATCTTCATCAAAATATGGTGCATATGTGCATTGCTTCACATCTTTATATATACATACATGTGAACATAGTATAATCTAAAGTTTATTTAGCAGAAATAAAAGTGTGCTAAATTGCGTACTGACTTACGATGGCAGCATTTGTTACAGTTGATGATGTCGACACCAACAAAAGCAAAACGAAGTTCGTTCGCAACTAGCATTTAGCGCACACACCCGTAACGGTGTTTGCGAATAGTTTTTTTTTGTTTGTGAAACAATACACATAGATAATAGTTTTGCACACTCACATTTACTCAACTAAAATCGTATAGAGCCTAAAATAAAATACTAAAAAAAACAAACTTTAAGACGCAAAGTAATAGTAGTTTGGTTGAAAAACTAGAAAAAATACAGAAGAATAAATAGAAAATCTAAAAGTGGAGTATGAAAACAATGGCAACGAAACGCTTAAAAATATAATAAACGAAGTAGTAAAAACAAAAATATATAAACTTTAACTTTTGTTCTTTTCATTGTAACTATTACAATATTGTTTTAGTTGATTCGTGGTTGTAGACGGTGAATAATGGGGTTGAGTATATACCGTGGTGTAGGTAGTAGGAAGTGACAACTTATATATTTATTATTTTTTCATATTTTATTGATATTTCGGAATGTTTGTGGTACATACTCATTTATATATGCTTAACCAGACTCCAAATAATCCAAAATCAAAACAAACGCTGAATATGATGTTTTTAAGAGAATTTGTGGAATTTCAAATGATTATTTTTTATTTTACAATGGAAAATTATATATTTAATATTTAGCACCGAAGTGCATGTAATTTTACATTCGGGATTCCTGGTTAATTTGAAACTATCTTATAGAAAGTTTTAAATATAGGGCTATGTATATAGCTCCCATACAATGGCTCCTTTTTAAGAATTTTGAATGTACATCACAGTCTGAAGAGTATTAAGAGTTTGGTCCGACTGGACATAACAATGCTTTTTCATATTTATCTTTCTTTTTATTGTGTGTGCGACTAAATTTTTTATTCGGACAGATATAGCGTCGTTTATTACAATGGGAGAGAATTATGTACATCGATTTGAGGCAAATATCAATCGGACACCCGTTGATTATTGGGAGCCCAATTAACAGAAGTCGAAAATATATATTGACTATTTCGTCATTCTCGATTTTATATTTTCAAGATTTTCAGTGGACCACCCCATTCTCGGTTTCAAAAAATTTAATTTTGTAATTTGATTTGATTCGAATCTACACTAATTAAAGAATGTCCCTACAAAATATCAGTAAAAATCCCAACAACTCTTGAAGATATAGCCAACTTATTGTGCAAGTAACGGCAGGAGGGCTTCTCACACTTTAAACGCGTTTTTCTCCAAACAGGGTTTTTGCGAATGGCGGGCACGATAACTCAAAAACTAATAATCCGATCAATTTTGGGACGTTTCTCTGTGAGTGAATAGCTATCGTATGAACTAGGATAACCCTATCGATCAAAATCTTGGTTATTTTTAAACTTTGTTTGTGGTAAAAAATAGGCGATTTTCCAAAAATATTTTTTCAGAGGTCCGCGATTTTGTTGATTTTTGAGCGAAGTCAATAATCCTAGTTCATACGAGAGCCATACATGTATTCTTTCTAACACCGTTGGAATTTTCGGATTCCGAAATTAATTAGTGTAGATTCGAATCAAATCAAATTACAATTTTTTGAAACCGAGAATGGGGGGTCCCTTCAAGTCTTTAATGCAAGATTTACTTAAAATCGCGCGAAACTGTATGTGGGAGCTATATGTAAATCTGAACCGATTCTTTCTAATTTCAATATTCTTCGTCCTTTGGCGAAATAAATGAGCTGTGCCAAATTCCATCCAATTCGATTCATAAATACGACCTGTATATTGTTTAGAATTTAACATGGGCAGAAGGTCGGACATGAATAAACCGACTCAGAAAGTGCTTCTATGCATATTCTCAAAAGGATTCATGTGTCTATCTCGTTTCCTTTTGCCTGTTACAAACATATGCACAAAGACATAATATTCTGCACCACCGTGTGCTGAGAGGTATAAAAACGAAACCTTTTAATGAAAATGTCAAATGGTGCTAGGCAAAGCTAGTGCTGCCTAGACCAGACATTTACATTTTCTTCGCATTTATAATTAAAGTATTACAAATCTCGAAAGTTCTCAAAATACTTATTTTATCTATTTAATCAATTTCAATACAATTTTTTAACTCTTATTTTTTCTTCTTCTATTTACAGGTAATTATAAATATTGTGCTAATTGATATTACATAAATTGTTCAAGGCTCAAAACAATAACTTAAAACAAAATTACAACATAAGATGGTAAGCTTTTGAAAAATGAAGTCTATAGAACTTGTATGACTTGCAACTAAAAAAAAGAAAAAAAAACAACAACAGATAAATAAAGTTACGCCAACATGCCACTCATCTTTAAAAAAATGTTACTCGGAGACTTGTAGTGAACTGCACCAACAAATTAAGAAAAACCCGACAGCCATAGTAAATTAATAATTCCATGGGTTAGAAACTATTAAATGAATATTCTATAAAAAATAATAATAATTAACGTTACGCCGCCTTAACATATAAATTACATAAAAAAAATAAACAAACAGTGGAACCTTTTAGTGGCGATTGGTACTACTATCGTAGTTTTTGCATATACAGTATACAGCTATTTGCCACCAATTAAATACTTCTTTACAAATGACTATCTTGCATATCTTTGGAGCGAGTATTTTTGAAATATTTCAGTTTTTTGTTTTTTTCAAAACCACATGTTGCTGATCATTGTGATGATGCTGGTGGTCGTATCGCACCCTTCATTCCATCTTGATGAGCATAAAATACACGACCGTCCATCATGACCACATACATGAATCATAGATATTGACCTTTTTTATAATAATTATTAATAGAAATACAAATGAGACTGTTGTTCGAAATTCTACAAGACCAGTAGATCAAAGTTTAATGAAGTAAATTAAAAAAAATATGTTTCGTTGGTGCGGTTAATACTTTTTTAATTTGTTCCACAGTTGAGAAAAAAAATTGACATTTGGAATGGGGAGCATATTGTGGTTTAGACTGAATAATTTTTAACGCTTTTTAATGAGCTGGCTTTGACCTAATCGGAAAACATAATTTTTTTTAAAAAAAAAAGTGGGTACCCTTACGACATAGTGGTGATACAAATTGAATATTTTCTGCAATGAATCTAAATAACTCACTTGGGATGTTACAAAAATTAAACTAATAATTTCTATTATGATAAGATATGTATTATTCAACTATCCAATGTCTTAGAATATATAAATTTGATTTATTTAATTATTTTCCTTAAGCCTTTACAAAATGTTGCTGTCTAATTTTAACCACAACATTTAAAAACTCTTAAATTAAGTGCTACTCTTCCCTGTTACTCTACAACGTGGTTTTCTTAATTGCTGTGGTATAATTTAATTTTCTTTAGAGTTCTTTCTCTTCTTTTCCCCACTCTTTTAATTTTTAAGACGATTATTGTTGAATTTCGAGAAGAAGAAAAAAAATACACATTAATGTCTGCTTATTGTTCGAAATTATAATTTGTTACTCTGCAACCATTGTGAAAAGGGTGCTTTCTTTTAGTTTTGTTACATTTTATAACAATTTTAATAGCAGTGAAGTTTAGACGCTTGTATATTTGTTTTTGAAATAACCATGGCGTCACACAAACAACAATTTCATAATTCTTTTGAATTCGAATTCCATTCGAGAAAAGTGCTTGAGAAAATTTAGAGTTTGTGTGAAAGAAACACACTTGGCTGGGAAATATAAATTTGAAAGAAATGCCAAATAATTATATAGCAGTCATACATAGAGTGCGGCTTAGTAACCTAGAATTTTGAATTTTTATGTAAATTTAAATATTTTATGACTATCATTTTATGTAATTTTAGTTTCCGGAAAATAAATGAATTCTTTTTAATTAATAAAATAGTCGTTATAATTTCCCATGATTATTTGAGAAAATAATTATAATTTTAAATGAAATAAATGTGAACCTAGGAAAATAATGTGGACCCATTTTTATCACAACCAATGCCAGATAAGATCTTGTGAGAAATGCCAATGATTTTCTAATTTAACATTTCTTGCGAAAAAAATTTCGTATTTTTAAAGGAGATTCCCTAAATGAAACCAGATTTTGAATACGGTATCTAATAATTTTATTGGGTTGGCGTTTTTGGAGCATGAGGAAGAAAGATACGAGGGTAGGTCAATATTTCTCTGACTTCAAATATATTTTTAATTACTATTGTGTTGATACTGAAGGTCTGTCGTTTAGTTTTAACATTTTTGCTAGGTTTTAGTAGGAAAATTCCTTGAATTGTACCGCAGATTGTTATTGATGTTTGCAATCATATTAACCTAGTGGACCAAACCCTTAATTTCTAGATTTTCTAGTCACTCTGCAAACAAAACACCATATCGGAAAAGTTCAGACATTTTGATTTCATATTAATTTTTTAATAACGGTTACTTTGGTCGAGTTTTGGTTTATCTTCTTAATAAATTCCGACCAAATAAATTTCCGGTTTCCATTGCTTAGGATAATTTGGTTTCATGCCAAAACTATCACACGGGATCATAGTTGGTTACGAATCATGTGTTTATGGCATCGAAATCATAGATCATGAGTAAAGTTGTCGCATTGAAAGATTCACCTAGTTCTGTCAATTATGAAGCTTTGGACCAAGCTCCGTCTTTGACAGAATACTTTTAGGCATAAAACCGAGAAGGAAAGGAAAAAAGTCGGATGGAGCCGACTACATCACAAGAGATGCTCAATGAATCTTACTTTAGCAACCCAAAACCAAGACATGTCACATCAAATTTTCGTGACATGACCGATTTCAGCAAAACTAAATATACATAGGTACTATTTTCCTAAAATTGAACAAAATTATGATAAATCTGCATGCCAAATTTCGTTCCAATCTAATAAATTTCTGTAGGAAATCTGACGAAAAATAGATATAAAAGCTATATCTAAATCTGAACCGATTTTAGAACAACTAAAACGATTTTATGTTCGGCGCGGCAGAACTTATTTTGTGGGGTATTCGGTGCATATTTCGAGTTTTTGCAAACGGAAAGACATCTTATGGTGTAAGGTATAAAAACATAATACACGCCATTCTACCTTCAATCTTTTTTATTTCGTCCTTATCCGACAAACTTTTGATTTTTGGAGTATTATTTATACGAAATCGGGTGTATGTATATATGTGAGCTATACATATATCTGCACCGAATTTCAGCAATTTTAATTTCGTGTTTTGTCCCATTAACTGGCGCATCATATTCCATCTCATACGGGTCATAAATTCGACCTGAAAGTGACTCTATGGAGTCATCAAACAAGTGAAAAAGCGTTAAGTTCGGCCGGGCCGAACTTTGGATACCCTCCACCATAGATATACTGACAGGTACTTGAAATGAAAATATAGGGAACATACCAAAAAATGGACCTATACCGACATTTCTACAATCCGATTATGTAAACAATAATTGTTAATAGAAAATTATTCTCTAATTAGTGTGTATACACTTTCACACGGTGAAAATTTGCCTCATCGAAATATTGGTTCTAGACCCCATTTTTGTTGGGACCAAATCCGTTTCAGAAAAATTTGATTTCATCCCATATTCTATGTCTTCCAAACTTAGTTCAAGTCCGAATTTGGGAAATATCGGTCCATGCCTTCTGGAACCTCCCACACAGGGGCTTCGGCCAAAATCCACAAAATACTGAAAATTAGGAGGTAACGTAATATGGGGGCTCCAGAAAAAGTGGCCCTATATTTACAATTTTTTGTGGAGACATTTAGTACCCGATAAGAATCCAGTGTACCAAATTTCAGCGAATTCGGTTTAAAAATGCGCTAAAGAACCCCAAAATACCGAAAATTGGGGGCTACCCTTATATGGGAGATATGCCTAAACGTGGACCGATATATCCCATCTTCGAACTTGACCTGCCTGCGGACAAAAGACAACCCTATGCAAAATTTCAGCACCCTATCTCAATTCCTTCGGAAGATAGCGTGATTGCAACAGACGGACGGACATGGCTAGATCGTCTTAGAATTTTACCCTGATAAAGAATATATATACTTTATAGGGTCGGAAATGAATATGTCGGTGAGTTACAAACGGAATGACAAAATTAATATACCCTCCATACTATGGTGGAGGGTATAAAAAAGTATGGGAATATCTATCAAAATACCCTGTTTTTTAGGGTATGAAAACTATAGCCCACAGATTGCCAAAACAATAAAGAAATAATATCAGAACGCATTTTATTCTTTTGAAATTGAAAATCTCGTATCAATAACAATGTATATTCATTATTTTTCTATTTATAAACCCTAATTCATTTTCTTCAGTGTAATACAAAATTACAAGAGGACTAAACATCAAAGTTCAATAAACGTCCATATATGCCTTTCATTTGATATTTACAATATTTTTGTTAACCCATTACCTATTAATCTACGTTAGATCTACTCTATGGAAGTTTTAAGATTTTCACACACATACGTAGATTAGTACACATTAGTCTGGTCTGAAAACTCTCCACTTATTTTATTCGATGCCTTACCCATACCTCTGCTGTTCATTGACGACCAACATGTGTAAACTTCAATATCTAACCAAAGAAGACCTCTGTACGCTTCTACAATCATAATTGATTATTGCAAAGAGTTATTTACTATTTTTCAAAACTACACATTTGTAAAACAAACTGAATTTTTTTAAATCCTTTCACCCTATACACCATATATACATCGTACATATCAAGGAATCTATGAAACATAAATATGTAATATGTTTCATAGATTCCTTTCCATTTCTGCAATATCGAATGAATGAATGCATCTGAAATGAAATGCCAACTACTAAAAATCAGTTATCAAATTGTTAATCCCTTGTATTCCAAGTCCAAGACAGCAGCAACAACATAAATAGTGACCCCAGGTATAGAAGAAAGACCTACGTTCCCCTTTACAAATGATTACCAGTCCATGTAGGTTGGGGTGCGTAGTGAAGTTGTCAAGTGCAAAAATGTTATGATTTTCTAGTCCCCTCTTTGCATAATGTTTTCTATGGCTATCAAAAAGCATGTAAGTGCGTGTGTGTGTGTGTGTGTTTAACGAGTGAATGAGACGAGTGGCGCATGTGTAATTGGTTCCATTATTCATTGAAGTGCTCCGATATTAAGTGGCATCAAATTAACTTCAACCATTACAATTACACAATTCAAATTGGAATATGCATAGAAGTCAGTCATGTTGGCTATACCATCTAGTCATAGACATCAGCACATAATATGAGAGATTTCATGAATGGGGTAAAAAATAAATAAATGGTAACCAAAAAGGAGAGGACAAATTCCGATAGAGCTGACTACATGTCAATCTACAACATTTTGGGTATATACACGGGAGACTTCTAAAATTCTTATTGTAGTCCACAGTAATATATAAGGATTTAGTCCAAGCTTTATCCTTTCGATCGGACAGTAGTAGGATCTTTGGAGGACTGTTGACAAGAAAGCGGGCATTTTAAATATGTGTACTATAAATATATACGTACCGACTTCAATAAAACCATATACATGAAATCTACGCGAAATTCTATGTTAATCGGGTAGACCTACGCTCCTTGGTTTACATGCAACGTTTATGTGCGATTTGCAAAATTTCGTGTCAATAGCAATAAAAAGCTGCTTCTAATTCTACACCGATTTCAACAGAAAGTAATACATGTTTCAAGACATAATTAAAAAAAATCCCAGAAGGTGAATCTATGTGACATGCTTCACATAGACGTAATATCCTGATCCTCAGTAAAACATTCCAAAGGCTACTGGTTTATAATAATGTAAATTCATTTACAATCTTTTATTATAGTCGGTTAAAATCTCAAGAAATAACTCATATTCTCCGGTATGTTTCTAACCTCATTCCCCACCTTCACAAACTTCGTTCGAACTCCTACGCAAATGAGTGTACATGACGTTACTATGATGTGTTACACAAGTGTGTAACACATAATACTGCTGCTGCTACTGCTGACGACATGTAGGGAATAGATGAAAACCCCCAACGCCATGCAGAACCCAAAACAGGCCGATTATTTCTATTAAAGTACCTTTGCGCTCAATCATTTATGAACAAGAAACAAAAGAAAGAACGCAATGCCAAAGAAAAAATGGAAAATTTACATAGATATGCCTAGTATAATATTTTCCTATACCTTGTAGACGTGCTGCCATGGGTGGGTGTGGGCCTACCATATTTCTTCATAGCATAATTACATACATAGGTTTTAAGCGTTTTACAAGTGGGATCTAGACATGTTCAGACATGTGGTACCTCAAGTCTCACACACACACATAGATTGGTGTAATTTACATGATTTCATGGGGAAAAAGGAAAAGTGAAATCATGCATCATCATCATCATCAATATATCCGCAGTTGCAGTAATTTGCCATTATATGTGCTTTTGTAAAAAGCCTACATACACATGCACACCTACTAACTTCTACACATAAACTATTGAGGATATACTACGTTCATCGATTTGTAATTTCTGTGCCTTTTGAAAAATACCTCTCTGAATGAAAAACGTTAACTTTGTATTTAAGTGGGGAATGAACGAGCGAATGTACCACTTGTAATAAAATTGAAAACGTGTTAAGTGATACTAATAGATTGTTGATGAATTTCGAAAAAAAGTTTCAGTCACATTTGAGAGAAGTTCGGTTCTAGGTCACATGACACGCAGATCAAATGTCAAGTAGAGGAGATAACACTGCTGAAATTCGCATGGCAAAATTAAGTTTCTCTATGGGAACAGATTTTTTACAATAAAATCCCAAAAGAGGAGCCAATTTTTTATTTCTAAATACTAACCCCTAGAGAAAATGGAATTCTTAATATGTCCCATACTTATTTAAAATTCAGTCGAAAACTCTTATGACGACGTCTAAGTGCTCATCTCGACATGGGTCCAGGATTATAAGTATTTTTAGGACTCAAAATAAACCCATGGACTATTATATATCATTGTTGTCTATTTTTATATAAACATTATAATATATTATATGCTATAAGGCTAGTAAAGTAAGCCTAGGCCGATTTGTATACTATTTACTATACCAGAATAGGTCCTCTGGTTATTTCTTGTAATTATTTTAAAACAAGTAATACTGTTCTTCGGCGGACATTAAAATACTGAAACAACAACGGACCATTTTCAATAAAACATTTATCAACCCCTGTGAACCCTAACTTCTAAAAAATCTGAGAGAAACGATAGCTGTAGCCCCATGAATTTGATATAATTTGGGCAAAAATCACGCATAAAAACTAGGCATCGTTGACGGGACGATAACGTGGTGAGGCAACTTTTGTTTTACACGATTCCTAGAGTTTGTTATACGCAAATTGCCAAACTATTTATATCCGCACCAAGTGGTGGACACTGCCACGAGGAAATAAAAAATTACAGGCATAAAAGTTGGCAAGTTTGCCAAGATCTTGAACATGTTGGAACGTGGACCCAACAAATGTCCGAGATGCGTAGATGCAATGAAATTGGGGACGTACCTTCATAGCAATATTGACCGTTTTTGGTAGGATTGTCTTATAACCAACGCGAACCCAAAATACAGTAATTTGGATTGAAAAACGGACACAAGATTTAGAATATTGTGCGGGGGTTTTTATCAAAACGTGAACATGGACCGATTTTCAATACCAAACATCGTATGAGTAGTAGCAATGGATGTGCAAAATAACAATAAATACAATAAATATTGCAAACTTGTGGTTTCAACAGCTGGACATGGAATACAAATTATCACCAGGACTTTTCTTAGAAAATAATCAAAATATCGCATTCTGCCTTGGCCGTCATAACACAAATGACACTATTATTTACTTATACTAACATAGAAGCATATCACCATTCTGTTGAAATATTCTTATCTATCAATATCAAACACATTAATTTCAATTTTACTTTCTCTTTTTAGGTAATTTCTCCTATCTACCTTGTACAAATCCCATTTTCCAAATGGTAAGATACGAAGATCACCGCAAACCCCCTGGGGTCATAAATTTCCACGTAGAAATTATTTATCGACACAAATCCTGCATTCATATAAATGGATGTATTATAACTCATACATGTGTATGTGTCTGTGCACCCACTTTCGATAGCCATGCAGACAAGTGTTCCTATGATTTAATACCATCAGACATCATTCCATCTGAATGCATACACACCAACACAACGACGCACAAACATGAAATCAATATCTTTTGAAATTAAGGCAATGCGTGTTGACGATAATAATCACAATTTTAATTATAAGCTATTTATAAAGAACAACAAACAAAACAATACCAATGGAGAAAAGCAAACACAATTGATTTTTGTTATGCTTGGCCCTTGTTGTTGTTATTTTTCGAAATTACAACAACAACAAAACAATGGGAGCAAAATGCAATGCATCAAACAAATACAATATACATGTATTGTTGGAAGACCATACAGTCGTCGATGCACTAGCGGCGACGGGCATCCATCCATCCAACTCAACTGTCTGTGGATGTGGGAGAATTAATGTTGGTGATATATCAAATGGGTATAAAGTCATTGAAATGTTTTTTACGAATCTTTTGGTCTAAAGAATATATTTATAAAGTTATTTTGTTCTTAGGTGGCTCAGAAAAACGCCCCTGTATAATTAAGACCTTAAATGTTCCCTATAAAGACCATCGAAACGTATTCCTAGTCTCCAAAGGTTTCTACTGAAGACCAAAAGTCTTTACTATATAAAAGAACTTCATTTTTTTTTTTTTTTTTTTTTTGTAGAAGACCTTCAGACGATAATATGTATATAGAAGGCCTTTATAAACATCATCTGAATATAGAAAAACTGTACAAGGTATTCGGCAAAAAATCTTCGATTCATTGAAAATATTCCTAAGAGGATACTCTGCCGAAAAAAGACCTATGTGTATCGACTGTCTATCTGAATATAGATAGGATGTGTGTATTTAAAGGAAATTCAATAGGTGTTCGGTCTAAGAGGTTTTGAAGGTATATACTGTCTTAAAAGCTCATCTTCTGAAAGTACATATAGAAGGCCTTGTGGAAGTTATTCTGCATATAGAATAATTTCCACAAGGTATTTTTTCCCTATTCTGTCTTCCGAAGACATGTCTTCTCTCTACAGACGATAGAAATCCCTTTTTGAGGTCGCCTTCCCTTTTAAGCCTTGTGAACGGTATAATCCTTGTTTACACTCAACTCCAACACCATGTTCAATATAATGCCCTGAATTTTCCAGTCATTATAATATGCCACTACAAAAATTCCCAACATCAGGCACATGAATGATTGCACTGTCTGACAGACCTGGCGTCAAATGTTTGCATAAAAAATTCTTTGCCACAAGAATCAGATAATGAATCCATTGCCCACAAAACAATGTCTGTGATGGATCATTGGTATTTTGATGTGTCAATGTATGTATGTGACCGTGTGTGTGTGTGTGCGATTGCATTGTATAACATGACCACATACATAATATGTTTGTGTGTGAGTGTGACATGACGACGAACAACTGTCAACTATTCCAATGGTGTTGTACTTGTTCCATGGTGATGTGGTCTTTGTCATTATTGTTTAAAGAATAGGCCACACACACACCAAAGAGTGATGGAACATCACAGTGGAACAGTACTTTGTTGTTATTTCTGGCTATTGAACGAACAACAACAACTAAAAAGCATTAATTGAAATGTTGCAAAGCTGAGATTAGTTAGATGTGTTGCATGCAATATACAATCGAACGCATTTTGCTAATTTCTCTCAACATAATCATATGTACGTTTATATGTATGTTCGATTAGGTATGTGTTCGTGCATTGCATCATGCTAAATAGCTAGACATCTAGACAGCCAGCCGGGCAATCAGCCATCACGCATTTAACGCACATCGCTTATGGCCATTAATTAGATTGATTGCTGTTGTTATTTGCAAGCAAACAAACTGAAAAGAAAAACATTTTTTTGTTAATGGTTTCTATTTTTCCTTG
Source organism: Musca vetustissima (assembly GCF_032173495.1). Taxonomy (NCBI): domain Eukaryota; kingdom Metazoa; phylum Arthropoda; class Insecta; order Diptera; family Muscidae; genus Musca; species Musca vetustissima. The sequence continues at coordinate 15,952 of NW_026872465.1, forward strand.
ATTTTTCTGATGTTTTGTTTGGGGTTTTTGTAAACTTTTTGCCCTACGAACTCAGTTGACTGAACTACGTATGTAAACACATTTACATAGATTGTAATTATAAGGCATGATGTTTATTTAATACAAATCGTTAAATGAAACATTGAGTACGGGAAAGCTATAGTGATCTCATCTCCTTCAGGAATTCGCCAAAATCTTAAATGAAGTCTGCCACCAGGTATGTTAAATATGGGTTACGTATTGAAAGCTCGCGTGGGAATTTGAATACCAAATGTTGTAACCAGGGATTGAACGGAATAACAGAGTGAGAGAGAGAGGGAGAGACGAGGTCTGTGAAAGGTTAGTGACACTTCAAGGTTCCATAATTGTGCGTTTTGGGTTCTTGAAGGGTGAAAAACTTGTTTATCAAAAAGTTCATATACATTTCCCATTTTCAACATTCTGGATTTTAAGTGAATAAGAAATCTCCCCAGAAAATATCAAAATAGGTCGTCTATATTTTTCCACAGCCCCACGTATAAAGTCCACACTGTGATAAAGGATATTCGTATACATGTTTGTGTAGATGTTTATTTGTAAAATGAACGAGATAGACCCATACAGACTTTAGAGGATATGCATAGAATTGATCTCTTAGCCGATTTATACATGACCGTTTGTCTGTCTACATTTTATTGGAAACAAAGTACAGGTCACATTTACGATCCGAACATGTGGCACAACTCATTTATTTGGACTAAAGATAAAACCTATTAGATTGGTAAAAATCGGTTCAGATTAATATATACCTCCCATACATATTTTTCGGATTTCATGCACCAAATAACTACCTTTTGTTCGATTGAGATGATATTTTGTACAACTTACCGCATTACGTGAAATATTGGTTTAGATTTAGATATTCATATAAGGATGAAATTATCTACAGCGCATTATGCTGCAGCATACATGTACATCTCATAAATTAGTTGATCCGATTTCTTATAAATGCTGGATTGTGGTCGTTCTATATATAGATTTCATAGTAATTGCTCTCCAAAAAGACCAAACCTATCAGATCGACAGGATACACATACATTCAATATACTGGAGCGGAACATTTGGTGAACTAGGTTTAAAACTTTACATATATGTTAGTGTATGTATATATACATACATTAAACATCTTAAGAGCTTTGTAGTTCTCGCGATAATTTAGCTTTATATTATTTTGTGGTAAAGTAGAAGTCAATAAAAGGTATGCTGTATTGCAAGGCCGAACAATAAGTGATCCACATTCTTTCTGTGTATATGTAAATTACCTAAAAACCATTGCAACCTTAACCACACTTGCGGTCGAACTTGGTCTATAGTCTTACTACAACAAGCTGATCCTTAGCAACCAAATCCCTTGCGTACCACCAGTGTATATGACCATCATGTGCCGATGCTGACCAATAGTCAATTTTTGAATTGACTATCTCTCACGTTTATTTATGCGAATGCGTTTGGTCAATTTATTTGTTTATTTTGTGGTTCAATGAAGTTGTTTTCATTTCATCGTTTTTTTTTTTCTACACTCTGCTATTTTTTTCGGTTTTGAACTCATAGATTTTTGCACAGACAATTGCTGTTGGATAGAGCGAAAGTTTCAACTGCAATGCCAGATGTGTCCAATGGCCTGTGTATTGTTTTTCTGTTATTTTATTTTCCTTTGCATATAAAATTAACTCTGACTGACATTTTACATACTCTCAAATGGATTTATTTACCATTTTAGTGTGATTTATGTTCACCCCGTTTAGTAGTTAAATGGACAAGCGATTGTGCTGTTGCTGTTGTTTAGGAGAGCAAAGAAGCAGAAAAAAGAGCTGTCCAACGGTGTACAAGACACACATGGTGATAGTTAATCAAGCAATGCGTCCATTTAGCCATATTTGACTATTGCGTTGCGTACGTACCCGACCGTCATGGTTAACGTTTTTTTTTCTTTCTTTGTTGTTGTTTTTTGTTTATACTTTCATTTAATTTAAGAAAATTTTGAATACATGAAACAAAAAATTAGTAACAACATTTTGAGAAAGTTTATGGCTTTTATAGATGTCATTTAGTTTTTTTTTTTTTTGTTAACAATGTCATGATTTCATAAGGTGAAAATTGTTGCAAATTATTTTATTATAAAAAGAAAGGTTAGTTGTCTATTGAAGACGACTGAAAGGTTTATGTAAAATGATTTTGTTTTCATGTCAGTGATATATAAACACAATTTTAAAATTGTCTTACCGGCAAAATATTCTGTACGAACGACCAAATTATTATAGAAAAATATTTCTTAAGGTCGGTGCAAATTGGATTTTATATGTATAGCAGTATTTTGTAAACACCTCTAGTGGTGTAGGGTATCAAAGTCCGACTTTAATACTTTCCTCACATTTTCTGCATTGCATTTCTCCTTCGTTGCTGAATTATCTTCGATCTCTGCCTTTCATTATCCAACAAAATTACAAACATTACTAATACAAAATCAAAAGCTTAATAAACCCAAAAACAAATTACAGATTTGGCCCATTTTGATAATTACAATGTTACAACGTTGCAACAATTCGCAGAACAACAAAAACATAATTAATTTAAACCACTGTAATTCAGTAGAAATTACATTTTGTTCTGTTGCCTTTCATATACAAATTAAAATGGTGGCCAATATAATGTTTGATCATATTCGACCAAAAGTGAAATGGTCAAAAGATGTCTGCTTATGGAGGCGCTTGAAAAAAAATCTTCGCTGCATGGAAGACATAAAAAATGTCTTAAGTATAAAGTGGATTTTGGGATGACTTCAGTCTCCTATTAAGATGTATTCTTTTAAGAAAAAAACTTGAAAAATAATTTTGGAATTGTCGACATAGTGGATGTTTATCTGTCTGTAGAATGATACTCTCTCCTATAAAGAAGACATTGTAAATAACTTTTGTCTATCGAAAATATATTCTGTAGATGTCTATGAAAGACTTTTTCTGTCTGCAGAATATTTCATATAGCCTTCAGTTTATAGAAATCTTATGTTTTTTAAAAATGAAAATGTTTTTTTGGCTACAGGAGACCATTGATAAATTCTCCTGGTTTTTGAAAAAAAAACTTCTGACCACAAAGGTCCTTTGAAAGGACTCCTATAAACAAATCATAACACATGTGGTGGTCAATCAGATTTTGGATCATATTCGACCGAAAGGAAATATAACACCATAAATGGTCGATTTTAAAACTTGAATGGCAACACTTCGCATAATACCTTTCTAAACTATCAGCGACATACCAACACATAAAATCCAACAAAAACCGAAATGTACAAAACATTGGCCTAAACTTGCTAAAAAAACACATTTTTAGAAATAAATACATAAGTGTGTGGGGAGATGGCGGCGTCATTTCTGAAAAAATAAATACTTGAAATAGGACAAACCGAAAGGAGTAAAGAAAATTGTTAGAAATTTGTACATGACATGCCAGAGGCAACCAGCAGCAAATAGTAGCGCTTCAAAAGTGAGTGGTCAGCACAAAAGAACGAAGCAAAAAAAAAAAACAATAACAAAAAAATGGAAATTTTTAAACTTGCAGCTGCATTCATGACTTTTGTCCACACATCTAGTGGCCAACATCATGGACGCGTTGCTCTGCGGAGACCTCCATTTAAACTTGGCCATTTGTTAGTTTGGAGGTTTTTTATGGCCAATGTTTTTCTATTCTATTTCGTTTCTCCTTTGTGTTGTTGTTGTTGCAGATGGATTTGAACTCAATTTTCTGGCTTAAAAAACAAAACTACAATTTTTATCTGGAAATAAATAGAAAATTTCTTTTTTATTTTACGGTCCACGTTGGTGGATGTGTGTGAGTGTGTGTCCATGTTATTTTAATTCTGCATTAAGCATTTTACAAATGTAAAAGTTTTTTGTGCTTTCCTAATGTTTTGTTTTTGTTAATAAATTTTACTTACTGTTATATGTTGCTATCTATGTAAAGTTCTTTGTTTCATCCATTTAAATGTCTGTTGGGAGTTGGCGACTCAAAAATAATGCACAATGGTACTTTTTTTCTAGCAATGCAACAAAAATCCATTAACATGTTTTAATGTCGAATCTTCTTGGAGAGTGTATATTTGAGCCTACTGGGAAAACCCCGAAGTATGAAACCAACAATGACGCCTAGTTCAGTGGTGATTGGGGTGATTTTAATTATAACAACAATCGGTGTTGTATGTGTATGATCAATGTTAAATAATATCTTATTTTTTTCAATTGAGCCATCTTCATTAAACCCATCCATACCACTGTGAATCGCCAGTATGTACAAATATACATTACCACCAATAATAGCAACTACAACAAGGAGCTATAAAAACAATTGCAGTTACTACCATCAACATTCATGCATAGCTGGTAGTGAGTAGCCAACCTTTCGGACCAAACCATTGTACATTGCATGTTTAGTTCTGGGTTGGTGCGGTTCGGTGTAAAGGGTTCAATATGTAAAACTGTTGCATTCGTTGACGACAATTATATATGAAAAAAGAAAAAAACACAGACTAGACGTTAGACATATTCCAACAATTTTTTGTTTTGTTTTTATTTTACTGACATTCTATTACCATCTAACAAAAACACCAGAACATGGTTAATGGCGGATATTCCCTATACGCGGAATAGCCGTTGTGTGTGTGTGAATGAACATCAACAAAAACCATATCGTCGACCAATGTATAGGAAGTCATATAGTATGTATGATTACATATTTTGTTATTCTTCTAAATACACGTGGAGAAAAATGGGGAAATATTCATAGAAGAACATAATTAAATACTCTTTAAAAAAAATAATTCTTTAGAACCCAGTTCTACATTCGAAACTTCAAATCGATTGAAATTAAAATGGGAAATCTGACAATTTTTAATAAGGCCTGAGTCCTTCAATTAAAGTATACTGGATTCGACTGGAATAGTTTTTTTTTTAATTTCTGATTTTTCAATATTCTGAAAATTATCGGTTGCTTGGACCACAAAATAATTATCCGAACATTGAATTAATTTTGTACGATTTGTCTAATACAGCGTAAGGCAGAGAGTAATACATTTGTGTCAATGGTTTTTCAGTTGCTTCAATTGCATTACATTGAGAATGTGGAGTGTGGAGAAGATATTCTGAAGATTGTATAGAAATAAAAAGTATAGCAAGAGAAGTTATAAGGGAAAACCATGTCTATAGATAAAAATTTATGTCCAAGATTTTTAAAAATGCTAGTTTAAGGGCACACTTTAAACCCAAAAAGTTCGTCCTGAAATTTTCCAGAAATTACTTTAAAGTTTATACCATTGTTTCTCTTGGTGTATCATTCCACACTGTCATCCATCCATCTAACCATTGAGGTACACATACTATAGCTATAGAACAATCAACATGCAAATGTTTCATATTCTAAAAATTCATTCATTGTCCAAATGCTCATGTCCCTCCGCTGAATACCAAAAACAAAACAAAAACAACAACCGAATGAATTGTACCCGTCACCTAACTATCATTACAATGTTGCATTACATGGCATTTATGTATCGTCGTCTATGGGATACTCTTTACGCTTGGACACTCTTCAACAGTATAATTCCCTATCACAGGCACACATACAAATATATATTTGTATGTGTGCATATATTCGTTCATGCATACAGGTGTATTTGTGAATATTTAAAATACAATTGTATTAGTTGGACTAGAGGGTAGGGTTGGATGGTTGGTAGCATAAATGGTGGGCGTACATGAATATGACAAGCATTCCATGAACATTGTTTTAAAAACAATTGAAATTTTTATTGTCACCCCAACTATGATGTTATTGCGCCTGAATGCATTCTCCGAGTGTATGTGTTTACAACAGGTACTATCAACCACCAACCATTTGGATAGCAATGGAAATAGTTTTGGCTATTATTGAGGTATTCCAGTTTGTAAAAGTCATGGTGGTCTTAACGCAAAAGGGAAACTGATCAGGTTGGCCAAATATAAAAACTGGTTTGAAAGGAATCGATGGATGTTTGAATTTAATCGTTCTATAATCAAAGCTTGGTAAACAAATCTAGAAAATAATTATTCTACACTTAGAAACTCAATATATATTTCCTCGCCTTTACCCATAAATAGAATCTACTCAGGACGAGGACCAATACCAAGTTTTCATAGCAACAAGATTTCCGATTTTCGAATATATCTTCAATGAAATGTCTCATATCTAACATTAAAACTACTCCTAACATGGGCATTGATATCGTCCTTTCATTCAATGGTATGGTGAATAGAAATAGACCCGAACACAAAAAATGAAACGAAACAGAAGTTGGTTGTTATCTTTTGATTAACCGACAACCATAGACAATAATGGACATGGACACAATTGTTGTCGCGCTATATTTTAGCGAATTGGTTGGAACAAATGGTTTTGCTCGTCTATCGTCTTTTGCTATTTTAACAGGTGACAAAAACACCTGTGTTCGTTTTATGTTCAAAATTGAAACGGTAACACATTAAATTGTTGTTGCTACCGTTGTTATTGTTGTTGGTGTATTTGTCACATTTAATATCTAAACTTTTAATCGCATAAATAGTTAATCAGAAATAAATTGTTCAGGTGACAACATTGATTACAGGAAATTTAGATGACATTAATTGACAATAATAATAGAAATTATTTCATGTATGTTGTGTGTGTAGAGAATGAGAAAATGTATTCAATGAGTCATTATAAATGGTTATTTCCGACAAAGTTTTAATAATATATCAAAATATGACGTATACTGAATTAAATTTCCCATTTAGCGAAACGGGTCGTACTGTCGAAATCGTTTTAGCAAAATATGGGATTTACTGACAGTATCCAAAAGTTCCGAAACAAGTAAAAAATGTTAGTCGGTATTGCCGACAGTTATATACCCTCACCCTATGGTATGCGGAGGATGTATTCGCAGTTATACACAGGTTTTATTATGCGTTTAATATGATGTATATGTTTAATAAAAGATGAGTATTGACAATTTTTGTAGGATTTACCAGAGGAAAGGGCAGACGGCTACCACCTTCGGACTTGATCTAGACTTGGTAAAGATAATGGGTTGTACAAAGTTTCGTTAAAATCGGATAGTTCGTTTGCATGTTATTATATAATTAATTTTTACCACAATTTTGACCATTTTGTCTGAGAGGTACCATAAGGAGGGACTGATAATCCCCATCAGCCAGACATGCAGACAAACGGACAACGCAGGGACGGATTTGGTCCAAAGAAGCATTGGATCTAAAAATCAATATTTCGACGACGCACATTTTCACCGTATTAAAGTGTATATGCCCTCATTAGCCATAAAGCTGAAGATATAAAAAGGTTGTCCTTTAGTTGATATCGCTTATAGCAGCAAATTTCGTCATTAGCAATTCTCTTTCTCCTGGTAACAATTTACCATACAAAAGTCCCGATAGAATTTTTTGTGGATAGTAGCCTGCAACTGCATACTTTGGCAAATATATTTCTTCACTTAACAGAGTCTGTAATAATAGTTTTTTTTATAAATCCCTTATTGGCCTGAATGTATATTCAATAAATACAATTTAAAGCCACCATTGTTTTTTAGGTTATCCAACAACTCTTCATTCACTAAATACCAACTCCTTTTTTATCCTTTGAATGCTCACCCTTTCATTATTTTTATTAGCCAACGTGCTGCATACTTTTGCTGCAGAAATTTTCTACCACTGAATAATAATATTCTGAATAAAATTCTTCGCTTCGATTATTAAAAGATTCCTTTCAATTTCAAAACGGCGCTATGATGCGATAATATCTGCAGCGAAGAGAAAAAACAAACCTCCGATTACTTATCGCTGTTTGGTACTTCAGTTTTATGATGATGAGAACTACGACGATGATGAAAATCAAACAGAGAAAACGAAAACTTTTTTCCATTGGAATTTCAAACAAGCAAGAAAATAAAAAATATATGAAAGAAACCTCATATATATAATAGACATTATCGGATAAATCTTTTCTTATTCTTCTTTTTGTTATATAATACATTTAAACATAACAATGCAACGAAGACGACGATGATGATGGTAATGAAAACAAAATCTGTTCACAACAACAAAACCATGGGAATAAATAAAACAAAACAAAAAAAAAATTATATGGAATGTTGTAAAAATAATAATTTTATACAGTGCGCCAACGAGTGTTGAAACATTCCTTTCAGCAATGCCGGGCAGCCAGCAATGCCAAAGTACACTTTCCTGCATAAACATCTAAAGAAAGAGTAGCATAGAAGTGCAGGGCATAACTCTCTTTTTTCTGTTTGACACATACAGACATAAAAACTTCTTTTGCCTGAAACCCTTTCAATACTTATTTTAAGCAAAGCTAAAGAAACAGTGAGAATAACACAACGAAAATCTGGAAGAAAAAAATCATATAATATCCCAATAGCAGCGAGATAAAGTCTTGGGAATAACAAAAAAGCTCACACACACTCACTCACATGACGCTTATCAGCATCATCAACATCTCTCTGCCGCTCGAATTGGCAAAGAATGTTGTCAATGGACAAAAAGAGACATTGAATTGTGTAGCGGTAGCGGCGTTGAATTTGTGTGTGTGTATGTGTAAATGCATTGTTGTGGTTTTGTGTCATCATTGTCAGTTTCCGTCATCTTTGCTATCATCTACCATCTGTACCAATAATATTGGTGTCTATTGTTATCCTCAATGCACACCACACTCACATACATACATATATAATCTTAGAAAGAGAAAAACTCATCTACCCATCCGACTGACAAGGGAAAATATTGAAAATCATTCACTCTAATAGTGGCATAATAACTTCATTTTAACATGCAAAAAACATATTGCTATTACATGAGACGCTGATGCAGGAATATTGGCATTACAATGTGTGGGTTTGTGAATTTTTTACTTCGTTTAAAATCTTATGGTAGGATTTAAATTCAATATAACTAAAAACGACAGGAAATTTTGTATGGGGGCCAATGTAATATACTTACATCAGAAAATGGAATACTGAACTACAGACACCGAGGTTGAAAAATTGAACTAGATGTTTGGGGCTACTTAGAAATATGAACTTATTTTGAACATTTTTTGCCAATTCGTAATCCTCGAAATACGAAAAATATATATGGGGCTTTGCATGAAGGTGGACCTAAATTGAAAATGTAAACCCAGAACCCGGAGTTCCAAAATATATCCACTTTGGATGGAAAAATCGTTGAAACCCAGGAAAATAACAATAATTGGGAAGGGAAATTCATACAGCGGCCTATACCACCTTCATGCGCAAACTCCCAAAATACTGAATAATGACAAATATTCAAAACAAGCAAAAAAAAAATCCCCGGAAAAAATCAGAGAAAGTGCGCCTAAGACCATGCAAATTTATAGTTTTGCAGGATCCCCCGCAAAACTATAAATAAAAATTGAAAATTTACGCAAAATATATTTCAACCACCAAGGATCCGAAATGACAAATTACAGCCCCATCTGATGGAAAATGCGACGAAAACCTTGAGAAGATCGAAAATAGAGCTTTACCCTTTATATGGTAGCTGCACCAAACAGTGGACCTTCTGCAAAAAAATTTAATGTCCTCTCAAAGTACTCGGAATCGCAACATCAATATACCTACTAGGGGCGATAGAGGATATACCAAAAGAGGAATTGATATTGATAATCTTTGGAAGATTTGCCATCCAATGAGAAACCAAAATATCAAATTTCCTCCAAATAAAAAACGAAACTAAAATCTTCAAAAATTCGGGTTAGCAATGTATTGGGTCTAAATCAAGCCATGTATCAATATTCCCCTTTTTTAATACAAAAATCCTAGCAGAACACGTGTAAAATTTAAATTTTTCAAGCACTATCGATATTTCAACAGACAGGCGGATATATAATTAATTTATACCACCTTATAATGAATGGTATCACAATTTTTGAACTCCAAAACCTATAGAGTAATGAAATATCATGAAATAGAGTACTGCTATGTTTGTCCAGCATCCCCATGAACACATTGTCATGAAAGGAAGACTTGGAAAATGTACACCTTTTCGGGTTTCCCAAAAAATAGATTTCTATAGTTTTCATAACGAATATTTATAGAAGACTATGATGTTTTACAATAGACCGTCCATAACTTCTTATACCCTTCATCACATTGTGGTACAGAGTATTTGTGCATATGTTTGTAATATGCAAAATGAAACCTTTGGAGAATGACACTTTATTACTTTCTTTACTCGTTTTTCTTTTTCGTGGACAAGAATGGTATCTTATAGATAAACAGAAATTCTTATTTTGGGTGATTATTCAATTAAAAGTGAATTGTAATTTCCTGTCTATGACTCCAGATTTTATAAAAATTAGTAGAAGGTCATATACTTATTGAAAGATTCAATATCTTGATAAACTACAACGAGAGTAGGTGAGATTATGGTCCTACCTTTAAGCAGTTTATTTATATTTCATATTCAGAGCATTTTCTAACCATTACATTTTATTCGCTACGTTGGATATAAATAAAATTTAATAATATCCGAAACCCCTTTATTATTCAAAACTCACAATTCAAAGTGCCGTTTCTGTAATAGTATTTATCTATTGGATAAAATATCGAAAATTTATAAAAACTCGAAATGAAGTGCAACAGTTTTTCGTCGCAGACCGTAATAAAATTCCAACTTTATATGTTTCATTCATAACATCTCTTTATCACACCCTCTAATATTTCATGGTTGGCAAATAATTGCATTTTTTACATTTTTGTAACAACCATTCTTAATATCTTTTATTTTTCATGATAATGTAACAAACATCTGTTCCAACTCAAAACACATACTCAAGAACACAGCGGGATAGCCCGGCATACGCAGAAGAAGAGGGTCGTCATATTCAATACCTAGCCATTTCATTGTCACATTAACTACAGCTAAAGTAATAAAAATTTTATATATCCCTGCGAAAATATTTCTCGATGAGAATTTTCCATTACGACCGATAGTTATGTGTGTTCGTGTGTAAGTATGAGTTTGGTTTTATTTCATCTCACCGTTTGTCATTTCTATTCAGCCATCCCGTCAGTCAGCCATAACGATTGTTTACTGTTCACTTTTTTGTTGTTGTCGGTCCGACTCTATATTGCATTCAATGGCTATATTTTCTCATACCATCCTAAAAAAATAAGCAATCAAAAGAAGTCAACCACCAACCTTTTCCTGATGTCTCAAGATGAGCGAACACACACACACACACACTCACTCGCACACACAAAACACGTAATCGTAGATATTGAGACAATGATGACAGTGACGATGATATTGTGGATAACATGCTGCCCTTTGCTGCTGCTACTGCTGTTCAAGTACAGTGACGAAATTACCAAGTCTTCGAAGATAAAGCGTTGGTGGTGGTGTTGGTTTGAAAACAGCTATGCCACTTTAACATACTGCTCAATAAAACTCCTTGAAGCGTGCATTAAGTGCATATTGTTTTGTTATTTTTCCCTCTTCGTCTTCTTCATGCTATTGTTGTCTTTGAGGTGAACTGTGCTTGGTAGCGTTGCGGTAAGTGATAGAGGGGGGCCTAACATAACATAATAATAATAATCCAAAGGGTCTTGAAGTCAAAATCATGAAATTCTTAATGATGTTTTTGTTAGAAATTCCTCCCTCGTGGTTTCATCCAAAAAAAAGAACGTTCGCTCCATGTTCGAGTATGTGAAAATAGTGAATATGCATCGTATTACTATTACAAGGAACAGTGTCATCATTAGTGAGACAAAGACATTTAGAAGGCATGTTGCACAACTTTGGAAGAGCGGAACATAGCACAGCAAAAAATATGAGAGGAAACTATAAAGAAACATCCGAAATGCTTAAAAGTGTTATTAAAGATTTGATTATCTGTAGGTCTTCTCATAAAAGGCTTAGAAGGGTTTTTTTTTTTGAAGAAGACTAAAGAGTAGACGTATGACAGATTGTAGAGTCTTCCTATAATAGACCAGATACCCTTCCTGTGAACCAACAGAAGGGCATCTTATAGATGGTCGGAGTGGCTTTCTTTAGAAGACCTAAGTTTTTCGCTAATAGGTCTTCGTATGGAAGACCAGAGGACTTTCCTTAGTAGACTGAAGTTTTTTCCTAATTGGTATTCACGTAGAAGACTAATGAGTCTTCCTATATACTACTACAAAGATCTTATGTGGAATAACAGACAGTTTTCTGTGGAAGACAACTAGGTCCCTATTATAGAAGACCAGATGTTATGCATATAGACCATGGAGTTTCCGGTAAAGAACTAAATAAATTTCTTACAGAAGTTATATGAATTGTAGCCCTTTTTAAAGACAATTAGTTTGTTCTTTAATAGAAGAACAAAAGATTATCATACATAAGGCCTGAAGAAGAACAAAGGGTTATTTTATATACGACTAGAGGAGACTAGTCACTTTTCTTAAATAATACCGAGTTGGACATATAGATCTGAAGAAGGTCTTCTGATAGAAAGGTATACCAGTAGAAAGTCTTCTGATAGAAGGCCTATATAAGACTGCGAAGTTCTTCAATAGAAATACAGAGGGTATTCTATGAAAGAGGAGGGTGTCCCTATAGGGAAGTCCAACATATAGTAGTCTAGAGGGTCTTCCTATAGGAGACCAATAAATCTTCTTACTGAAAATTCGAAAGTAGATCAGAAGATCTCCATCCAAAGTGCCACTAAGTTTTTCCATAGGAGACAAAATATGTTTTCTCATTTTATTAAGGAGAGCGATCAGAACGTCCTACAATGCATAGGAATATCTTTTTTTTAACTGGAAGGGTCGTAATAAAATATATCCTTCTATAACAAGATTACTTTTTATAGCATATCTTCTTGTACAAGAAAGCTGGACCTGTAGGTATTTACAGCTTTGGTTAGGTCAAAGTGGACCAGAGGGTGCTCTATGATGGAAGAGGGGGTCTCTGTATAAAAGTGCAGACTGCATTGTGTTTTTTATAGAATGCCAAGGGCCTGGAAGATGAAAAGGTCTTTGTAACGAGAGATCCATGAGAACATGGATGACCAGAATACCATTTTGTAGGATGTTCTGAGGTTTTCCACAAAAAATATATATTCCCATAGATATCTAGAAGGGTCAGAAGGTTTTCTTATAGAGGCGAAGTTTTCATTGGATACCGGAATGGTCTTCTTATAAAAGAACATTAAAGAGAAGAATACACCTAAATCCGGATTTTCAGGGCAGAACAGTAACTATTCATAAACTATTCAACATTTGGGAAATTTCTCTAATTCACAGTTTGCTGGGTAATCTATCTCTTTTTTGAGTAGCTGTAGAAACATACCCGTATATTTTTTTCTTGTAACTACCATAGTGATATGCATGCATGATGCATGCAAGAAACGTGTCTTTTATGTAAAATACCCTTCTGCTTCTTCTTGAGCTGCCAGCTCAAGAGGGTCTTCAAAAGAAGCATACAACATTTACATATCCAAATAGATAGATGAGACCAAATAGCACCGACCGACAGACCATGCAGGCAAGCAAACCAGCCGATACAATACATACAGACATTGACACAGTCATTGCCAATGTTGCATAGACATAATCACACAATTCCCAGCAAAACGTTGAACGTTACCGAGTCCAGCTAATGATTTCTGTTTTAAGATAAACATTAAAGTGTCATGTTATATAAACGTTATACGGACGACGGAATGCAAATAAGTGTTGGCCCGAACTCATACCTTTCCCTCTCAAACTCTCTTCTCTCTGTCTCTACGGCCTTGTCTTCTTCCTACTGGCGACAGAGTTTTACCAAAAACATTGCAGCTAATGGGGAGAGGGTGTTTTGCATAAAGTGTTAAGCCTAGAGGGGAGATTTAGGTTCATTCCCCTCTTGGCTCTTGTGAAAGATTTTTGCCACTTTACTTTTCGTTGGGGACTACCAAAAAACAAGCAAACAGGCAGTGACAGCAAGGGAAGCATTGACTTTGACTCAACTACTTACCCGCAAGTCATGTTTGCATTTAAAGGCTAAGACCGATACCGGCGGCTATGCCAGAGCAGCAAGTACGGCAGCACGTTTTCGTTTTATTTCCAATTTGGTTAAAGCCAAAGTCAGAGCGACAAAAATAAAACGCTAGAAGGAGGTTATGGTGGTGACTGCTGGCCTTCTCACTCTGATGTGGAAAAACAAACGCTTTCAGTGCAGGTGTAACAAACAAAACAAACAAAAAATTAAACGAAACGAAACGAGAGCTTAAACGGATTGTAATGCCATTTCAATTGTCTTGTATTGTTTGCGTTTCTTCTCCCTTTGCATAACACCTCACCATACATCACCGTATGTGTATACATCAGCAGCACTTTAAGTGGCATATTGTCATTGCATTAAGTGACATTTGAAATTGTGTTGTGTATTTTCTTTGCAACACGAGTTTGCTGTCAGCCAATATATTTTTTAGCAAAGCGTTTCGTTTTTTGTGTTGTACCCTCATATAGGCTTTTCTTGCATTGATACTGTGTTGTTGTTGTTGCTGCTGCATTTATTTAAAATCAGTTTTGCACTTAGAATGTCAAAAAGTGTTTTATTCTGTCTGCCTGCCTGTTTTGTCTCTAAGGACTTGTTTTATTCCGTTGAATGTCAACTGTAGATATCATTGTCAGCATTTAAATGCATATTAAAACACTTGATTATGTCTTTAAAGTACTTCACAAAAAGAAAAAAAAAACAAAACATTTTCACAAAGGGGTTTTAAATTGTCAATTAAAATCTAGCACTTGAGTCTAAACAGAGTTTAGAAGAGACAAATTTAACTCTTTCTTCGTCAATGAATAGAAAGACAGAGCATTGTGAACATCAAAGAAGTTCTTACAGATTACATTTTAATTATTTTATCAACTTTTCATTGGATGATCTCTCTGAAATTGTTACCTTTGATTTATGGGAGCTAGTACAAAAAATAACCCCGCTAAAGTATTCTTATTATCAAATATTATATCCTTGACAGTCCGTTATGTGAAAGGGTATTTTTTATTAAACTTTAATTATTTGCAAAGTCCTACCAGATTTCAGCTCCTTATTTTCGGAAATACCAGGCTTTTCGGAATATTTTTAGATAGAGCTAACTTTTCAAAAATTATCTAAAAAAGTTTGCTCCCTAATGATTTGTAGTTATTTCTCCTCGAAGGCCATGTAGCATTCGGGTCTTTAAGGGATCTTGTCTCTTATGCTAAATTCAATCACATTTTTCGGTTTTATTGGATTGAATGATCAGTAGGCCTATTCTATAAGTTTAAACAGCATTCGATATTGTTTAAATTTCTTTTGTTATTGTGAAAACAATAAAACAAACAAATGAAATTGTTGTAAAATAAACAATATCGAATGTTGTTAAAAAGTTACAGAATAGGCCCACAGAAAAACGTTTTGTCATATTTATTTAGCCTAGACGTATTTCACGACCACATATCTGCTACTTTTGCAATGCTCTTGCAATAAGCAATGGAATTTCTGCTTTATGGAATTTCGCTACTGGTTTCTTGTAAGAGAGAGAGAGAGAGTGTAAAAACCCTATTTGGAGTGTGGCCGTTTTCTATGGCGCAGACATTATTTGTCGTTTTGATTTTTCTACTTTGATTTCTTAGGTCTTCTTATTTATATGCATATTCATGTTTTGCGGCATTATAACGACCATATACGATTTTAACAATCGGTGGGACTTGTTTGATATATTATATTTAGCGTTTATATCGAAATAATTTGGAAAATACATATGCGAATTTTGTTACACCTAAAGAAACAATGGAATGCAAAACTAGTCACAGTAGTCAAATGAGCGTTTGCAAAAATAACAACTTCCAAGGAAGGTAAGAGGCGGAGAACGATACCAAACCCAAACACAGCTGAACAAGGAATGGTGATTGTGTTTTTTTTTTTTGGCTGGGGAAGAAGACGTTTGTTTTTGTCAAAAAATGAAGAGAGAGATAAGAAAAAATGAGCGCAAATAGTGCCAAACTAGGGTGAAGTAGGAAAATACGATATAGGTCCATATTTTTTTAAATAATGGCTATATAAAAGGAAGGCTTTGGCCGCATTAGCCCAATGTGACTGTAATGTGAAATTCCGTATTTTTGAAGGGTGGCATACATATGTGCCGAAAAATGATCAATTAAGCTTAAATTTTTAAAATACAATTTTTAAAGTTTTACCTGCAGGTTCTTGGAGGGTGAAAAACATTGTTGCAGAAAATGTTCTGGGCTTAATGGATACAAGTTTTGACAAATCTTCCATATAAACTTTTGGATATTTTGAAGGATTGACATGACATTTCCCCCTGAAGTGGCTACAGTTTGTCATTCCGATTCGTTAGACGCTGTGGAACATATTTGGGAAAACTATTTCAGTATTCATACATGTTTTGGTATAGCATCCATATAAAGAAGTACCCTCTTTATTTCGGTATTCTTGTTAAATCCCAGAAACTTCTCAATATACGACATTGGTTTCATAGTAGATCCATAATTTGTAACGCTTAATTGTCCAAGTTTGTAGCCCAGTTTTCCAACCTTTGGTAATTTATTTTCTTCGAGCAATAACAATTTACTAGCAAACAATTTACAACTCTCTGCATAAAGGTCCCCGATCTTTTTAATAGCTTTTGGATTATATTTTATTTATCTTGTATTTTTATATTCATTATAACATAAACATTTACTTAGTCATTAATTACATTTGTTTATTTATATTCTTTACAGGTAATTATATATAAATTATATTGTAAACTAGCTTAATGGCAAAATACGGGTCAGCCAAAATTTATATATAAGCAGGATAAGTATAAAATTTATAAAAATCATATCAGGTAATATATTAACATTTAATGAAAAACTCCTTTGAACAGATCCTGTGGAAAACTCAAACCAATCATATCCTAATGTTCAGTTCTAAGAATCAGATAATTATTTATAAAATATTCGGGTCTGTTCTGGAATACATGGTGACTTTTTCACACTTCACACATGCACTTCCCCTCAGAAGTTACATCCTGTCCTGCTTCTCAGGTGAATTGAAATTTTCGAACTTCTCCACAACAAAAATAATGGTCAACATGGTACTTTACATTTTTTGTCATTTTTAGTAATTTCGTTAATTCTAACGATAATTACAATATTATTTCTTGATATTTAAATTTTCTACCGTTGGAGTGAATGCCAGAACATACCCTATATACATATTTAATTTATCAAAATTAACCAGTGTGTTAATTCCTTATACCGAATTTCATGTTCAGTTTTTGTTTTTATAGACCAATGTTCCGCTCTGAGGTTATCCAGTTGATAATATTTGCAAAATATTACCAAATTGAATTATCACAATTCCCATTTGGTTTATTTTTTATTATAACTTGTTTTGTTGCTTTTTTCTTAATTTCTTCATTTAAATATGCAATAAACTATAACATATTCATCAGAGCTTACGCCATAACATTGCAAAAGGCGGAAATTTTCTTAATTGCATGCAAATTTGAATATGAAACCAAACAACACCAAAAAAGGCAATAACAAAAACATGCAAGACACTCAAAACAGAAGAAAACAAAAACTATATTCTCATATTCCAGTCGATTGAGCAGTTAAAGCTAGCCAGTCAGTCAGCCAGCCGGCCACACTCCATACAAGGTGTTATGTTACGCGCCAAATCAAATTTCAATACATCAATAAAAGCTGGTCGAAATTTTTCAACACGAAAGAAATATTTCAGTAGGGAAGAAACGAGAAACGAAAAATTATAATTTATGCCATAACATGAATGCGTTTTGGTTCCGCAATTCGTTTTACTATTATTTGTTTTCTGTCTAAAGAAAGAGTAAATCTGTTGTGCAAAATAAGCCTCAATTTTAGAATATAATTTGGTTTGCGGGTAGACCTTTCATATAAAAATATAGATTCTAATATTTTATTTAACGAATTTATATTAATGATACATGCATAGAATGACATTTGAAGAATTTTTTTTTATTTTAATATCTGTCAAAGGTCTGCATTTTATTTAAATGAAAACACAAACAGAATTTACTAAAAAACCTAGCAGAAAAAACTAAGTTATTTTTAGAAATTACAACAAAATCACACAACGTAAAGAACAAACTGGACAAAGTCCCCTAAGGGACAAGAATAATGCCCAGGGCACGTTAGAGAAAAAACAGCAACATAATTTTTCTAAAACATAAAAATAACAAGTTGAAGAAAAAACCTGAACCAGCAATAATACAATTGTAATACAGTTTTTGCCAACTTAAAACTGAAGTTAAAAACGATGACAAAAACAACCGAACTACAACTAAAATGAAATTCACAAAAAAAAACCTGCTAAGCGTAAAAATGCAACTTTTATGACGTTGACATACAATCGCCATTGTACAAATGTTTTTTTCCAGGTTTTTCTTTTGCCTTTCCCGCGCAATTCTCTCATTGCTAGCCATTGGACTTATACATGATGATGATGATGTTCTTTTCTGCTGTTTTAGTTTTTTCTGCTGTGTTGTTGTTTTTGTATATATATTTTTTGTATTGTCATTCTTCCTTCTATATACATATATATCTATGTCGTTATTCGCTGTATCGTATTAAACTCAACAGACCATCATAATCACAACGATTTGTCGTTACATTTAAGTTTTGTATTAACCCATAATGTGATAATAGCTTTAAGTGTAGTGGTTTTAGTTTTTATAGATTTAATGTATAACAGAAGGTTAGCTGGGAAGTGAAGGGGGAACATTTTCGGCATTTTTTGTAGAGTGTGAAACATTAAAAAAAAGAAAATGCTTAAGTTATAAAGCGTATGCTGGGAAATTATAGCCACTTCAGTTGGAACTTCGAAGTACCGAGAAACACCGTTATAACCATGGCAACGGAGTGAACTATTTTTTTGGCAAGACTTCGATTCCAACTTATATTAAAAAGGAAACAAACAGGTAAAAGAGGCGTTGAGTTCTTTCGGGCGGAATTTTTAAAACCCTCCTCAATTTTTAATGCAAAAAATTCTTAAAAATTAAAATGTCTTAGAAATAAAAATACCTAAAAATCTGTGAGCATGGCATATAAATATGGCAACTAAATATGGACCAATAAGAACTCAATATATCAAATTACAACTGATTTAGTTAAAACAAGTGAAAAGACGTTAAGTTCGGCCGGGCCGAACTTTGGATACCCTCCACCATAGTTATACTGACAGATACATGCAATGAAAATATAGGGAACATATCAAAAAGTGGGCATATACCGATAACTCTACAAACCGATTTGTGTAAACCATTTTGTACACCAAATACAAATTTCAGCAATTTTTAATGGGGTCTTTTCCTAAAATCTGTAAGATCCAAAAAGTGGACTGATACTGATTATGTAATTTAGATTACAAAGTTATATAAGGGTATGCCTAAAGGGGGACCAATATTGATAACATAGTGTAGGAAATAGTGAATATTTGGGGATATCATTATATGAGGGTTATGCCTAATTAATGACCGGTATAAGCCAATTTTAAACTCAATATTTTAATTGTTTATCTCAATTCTTTCCTTCAGGAGGTATCAGTATATTGAGGAGATGAGTTTTTTATCACAATATCTTTAGAAGGCGGAATGCTCACAACAGATGGCTAAAACCTCCTTGTAGGGTAAAAATTGACTATTCCCCTTAACAACTACCCAACCCCAACACACGAAAAAAATCAGATAACTATTTTAATATAAACCAGTAAGGAAAGTAGTAAAGTCGGACGGGGCCGACTATATGATACCCTTCACCACTTTGAATATATTCAACAGATGAATCCTAACAGAAGTCGCATTTTTAAAGGACCAGTAAAATGAAATTGGAACCATAAACACGTCATTCTGCAACCGATACTAAATTGTTCATTTGGTCAGATATAGAAGCTATATCTAAATCTGAAACGATTTCACGAAACTTAACATCATTCTAGACCTAATTTGTTACGCTGTGCCAAATTTCGTGCAAATCGAAAGATATATAGGGACTTTGGTGCACCATTTACATTAAATCTGACGAAAGTATATGTGGGAGCTATATATAAATCTGAACCGATTTTCAGGAAACTTTACACACATCATTTTAGACCTAATTTGCTACGCTGTGTCAAATTTCGTGCTTAAATCGACTCAAAAAGTGATTCTATGCATATTCTCAAAAGGAACCCTGGGTCTATCTCTATAATTTTTCATGTTACAAACATATGCACAAAAACATAATACCCTGTACCAGAAAAAAGAATTTGGTTCAAGAACCTCTAAACCTGGGGGCTACCAGAAAAAATTGACCAATATTTATAATTTATATAATAATAAGAACTCGACGTACTAAATTACAGTCAATTTGGTCGAAAAATCCGATCAGAACCCCCAAAATACCAAAAATTTTGGGGTACCGTTATATGGGGACTACCAGAAAAACTGGACCTATATTTATAATTTTTAGTGGAGTAATTTGGTACCCAATAAGAACCCAATGTACAAAATTTCAGCGAATTCAGTTATAAAACGAGCCCAAAAACCCGAAAATACCGAAAATTGGGGGTGCCCTTATATGGGGGCTTTCCGAAAAAAATTGACATTTATTTATAATGTTTGGTAGGGAGATTTGCTACCCAATAAGAACTCAAAGTACAAAATTTCAGCGAATTCAGTTAAAAAACGCGATCAAGAACCTCAAAATACCGAAAATTTGGGGGTACCCTTATATGGGGGCTATGCGAAAAACTGGACCGTTATTTATAATTTTTGGTAGGGAGATTTGCTACCCAATAAGAACACAAAGTACCAAATTTCAGCGAATTCGGTCGAAAAATGCGATCAAAACCCCCAAAATACCGAAAATTGGGGGTAATCTTATATGGGGGCTATCCGAAAAAATGGACCTTTATTTATAATTTTTGGTAGGGAGATTTGCTACCCAATAAGAACTCAAAGTACAAAATTTCAGCGAATTCAGTTAAAAAACGCGCTCAAGGACCTCAAAATACCGAAAATTTGGGGGTACCCTTATATGGGGGCTATGCGAAAAAATGGACCGTTATTTATAATTTTTGGTAGGGAGATTTGCTACCCAATAAGAACACAAAGTACCAAATTTCAGCGAATTCGGTCGGAAAATGCGATCAAAACCCCCAAAATACCGAAAATTGGGGGTAATCTTATATGGGGGCTATCCGAAAAAATGGACCTTTATTTATAATTTTTGGTAGAGATGTGCTACCCAATAAGAACTCAAAGTACCAAATTTCAGCGAATTCAGTTAAAAAACGCCCTCAAGAACCTCAAAATACCGAAAATTTTGGGGTACCCTTATATAGGAGCTATGCCTAAACGTAGACTGATTTTCTCTAATTTCAATAGGGTTCGTCCTTGGGCCAATTAAGTGACCTGTGCCAAATTTCATCCAAATCGGATCATAAATGCGACCTGTACTTTGTTAACAAAAATACATGGACGGACGGACGGACAGACGGACATGCATAAATCGACTCAGAAAGTGATTCTATGCATATTCTCAAAAGGAACCGTGGGTCTATCTCGATTATTTTTGCCTGTTACAAACATATGCACAAAGACATAATACCTGGTACCACAGTGTGGTGAAGGGTATAAAAAGGGGGTTATATGGGGACTACCCCTAAAAAGGGGTGAATATTAATAATTTTTGGTGGGGAGATTTGTTACCATATACGACTATACAATTTCAAATTTCAGCGAATTCAGTTGAAAACCGCACTCAAGAACCCTAAAATATCGAAAATTGGGGGGTTCCCTTATATGGGGGCTACCCGAAAAAAACTGACCTATATTTATACATTTTTGTGGAGAGATTTGCTACCGAATAAGAACTCAAATTACTCAATTACAGCCAATTCGGTGAAAAAATCCGGTCAAAACCCCCCAACAACTGAAAAATGGGAGGTACCCTTATATGGGGGCTACCAGAAGAAGTGGACCTATATTTATAATTTTTAGTGGGGATATTTGGTACCCAATAAGAACCCAATGTACCAAATTTCAGCGAATTCGGTTGAAAACCGCGCTCAAGCTCCCTAAAATACCGATCATTATGGTATAGCTCCTTTTTACTCATTGAGTAGGAAATGTTCTCACGAAAAATTGTCAACATTGCCCAATGTTATCGAGTAGCCCCTATATAATGGTAAACACCTTATAATGTTAACCTACATTATTCGATATTTTGATTTTTCAGGTTCTTATTGGGTGTCATATCTTCTTAATAAACATGATAAACATTTGTTTAGTTTTTAAAAAAATCCTCATATAACGCTGCATTCAAAAATTCGGTATTATGAAGAGCTTGGACACTTGCTTCAACCAAATTAGCTGTCATTTTATATTTTAAATGCTCATTAAGTAGAAAATCTTCCTACCAAAAATTATCAATGACGTCCCACGTCTCCGGGTAGCCCCCATAAAATTATTCAGTATTTTAGGGGGTTTGGGCATGTTTTCGGTTGAAAAGCATGTCCAAACCCCTCTCTAATTGGGTTTATCAGATTCTTATGGGCTGTCAAATCTTCCTACCTAAAACTATTAATGTCAGTTTAAGACTTGGTAAGCTCCCATACAACGGGACTATTCCATTTTCGGAATTTTGAAGACTTGAGCTGAATTTTTTTATAAAGGATTCTGGAAGGTGTTTATATAGGTCACAGTTTTGATAAAACCGCGCCTAAAAGTTCCGCTTTTTATTCTGTGTTAAATAATTTTTAACCGAATTTTTTCATGGGATCGGCTATAATTTTTATATATTGGATTTCTGGTGAAAAACAAAATAAATTAAAAATTCTCGTTTAAGTTTTCCTCCTATTAGGAGGTAATTTTTATTGGGAGTAACCTAAGGCTTTACACAGAATTGTATACATGGGGAGCCCAAATCCTCCTCAAATCTAATTTAAAGCTACCCAATACAGTTTATTGACCGAGCGTTGGGAAGCATTCAGTAAAATCATATAACTGACCCCAATAGTGCAGAGCATATACAAATCGTCAAGGCTGTTTACTTAACATACATAGAATAACAATTAAGGGGTTAATCCATATATACCTACATTTGTAACTCCAGCCAAAAGAACAACAGAAGCGAAACAAGAGTAGAACACAAGAAAAAACTACAAATAATTTATACTACCTACCATACAATGCAATAATAGTGAAAGCTATTGTGTTCTATATCTACACACACACATATATACACAATTATATTTTCCAAACCGGACTCCAAAGAATGTAAGTCATGCCATGTTAAACTGCATTTAAATTCTGCTCAGACTTTGGTAAAATACCATAACGTGCAGTTGTAGCAAAAATGTTGCAAAAAAACTAAGAACTTTGCACAAAACAAAAAAAAAAACGGCATATAGTGACCATCTATAAACATGGCACTCCTAGCCGTGTTGCAAACAAAGAACACCATATACATACATGCACACACACACAATAAAAAGAGGACATGCCACAATTGCATTTTTGCCATAACAAATCGTGACAAATATTATTTATAAAAAAAGTAAAACAGAAACATCCATCGGTGACATGGCCCATAACCAAGAGACCCACACATACTCACATATGAGGCTGAATAGAACATAAGTTTTAGAGAGAGAAAAAAAAAACAATAACAAGAAACAAAACTAAAAGAATGACAGGTTTTAATTACGGCTAGATAGGTTCAGTGCAAAACATTATGCAGCAGACACACACACTCGAAGTAGTATACCCTGAAGAATGTAAGTGATTTGTAGTTGGCGAATGAGTGTGTGAGTGAATGCACATGGCATACTGATTATTAGGCCAAGAGTTGTCTTAAAATAATTGCAAAAACAGATAACGATCTTTGCAAAGGAAGTAAATGTTAATTTGGATGGCCTATATAATTTTGTAAGTCAATCACTTGTGTATGTCGCAGGTTTTGCCATTTTTGTTTTATAAAATTTCCATAAAAGCCATTTCCGATTATCTGATCTGACTTGTACATTTGTCTCATTCTTCTACTCGTTCTCATTGCCTGCTTGTTGGTCAAGCAATTAAGGTTAATTAACAACTTGTCCCACAACAACATTTGCCACGTTTATTGCATTTTAATCAATTAAAAGTTTTACATTACCATCATCATCATCCTCGTTGTCGTCGTCATCATCATCATCGGCCATGGCTTATATCAGAATTTGTAAAATTAAGAAAAGTAGAAAAAAATTGTTAAAAAGGATTTTTATGTTTGACCCAAATTTATGAATGAATGAACAAAACATGAAATTAAGAATGAACAGCAGCAGAAAATATTTTTACACATTATTGTCTTTCCATTGATGGATGGACAAATAGTAGGAAAATTTAATTAATATATTTCCGCTGCTGTTGTTGATTTAACTGTTGCCCAATTGACATGACATTTGCTGACTTATAACAATAATATCAGATTATTTTAATGGAAACCCAAAATTATAAAAGACGTTAAAAGATTATTGTGGTATTCCCATCGAAATCGTCTTATTCGGGAATTTTTACGTCTTATACCTCTTTCGTGTGTTTTATATTTTGTGTGTTTTATATTTTGGACTTAATCTAAATAAAAAATTTAAGAAAGTAGTGTCCTTATAAAGTGATATACTATTTTCATATATTTAAGCATATGACGGAACTTCGTCAGCGAATGTGGGAATCATTTAAATATGTCTTATCATATCATATTGTTTTCACAGAAAACTACATTTGCCAGAAGTGATAATCAACCTACACACCAATGTCGACCATAATAAAAATCTTAGTACCTCTGTTCTCTTATAGTACGTATTTCTCTTTTAATTCGTAAATTCAAATATCTCAACACAACACACCGATTCTGACACCAAAAGAAATTTAATTTGGTACCATTTATTACATTTTGTACTTTTGTAGTACTTGTTTCCAAAACAAAAACCAAATTTATTGAAATTTACTAACACATTTGTTGACGTCCGCACGGCCATCAAGCAGTACGTGGGTACCACACTATTGACACCGATGACAACCTCATCGATTTGGAGCTGTAAGTCATCGGTGTCCTCCCATCTCCATAAAGGACCAAAATCAGGATCTTCCCATCTCCAACCACTTCTTGATCAAGTAGTGAACCAAAAAGTTCGTCCTGATCTAAGATTTATAAAAACCCCCAATCAACTCAATAAAGATACTGTCGCCTGGCAGGTCTGATTAAAGAAAAGTAAAAATTTAATTCTTTTAATTGTGCATATACATCACGTGAGTATAACACGTATACTTGTGGTGTTGTGTGTATATTTATATGTGTTGTAGTTGTTGCTTTTGCCGGCAACTCATAATCCTAAGGCTCTAAATTCGTCTGAATTTAGACTTAAAACCAGATCCTACGTCCTTGTGGGAATCTGTACAACATTAATACAAATTTCCATAACTTCTTACTCTATCAGTTCAGAAAACATTTCCCAAAATTCCTACATCATACAAACCAATGGAAATCTTATTTCCAAATTTTAGGATTTCAACCCTATCTGTACACATTAGTATAAATTTCCAAAATTCCCTACATTATTTCAGGATTCCAGCTCTATCGTTTCACCCAAAATTTAAATTTTACCCATTTTAGTACAATTTAGTACACATAAGTACGAATTTTCAAAACTACTTACATACCTCTATTCTACAACGCAATAGTAATTTTATACACAAATTTCATTGTTTCAGATTGAAGTCCATTTTTTCTAAAATTGTTTGTCTTTTGTGTTTGAATTGTTTCAAAAATATTGTTAAGTGGTATGTTCGAGGCTTTGTGCCCTTCAGCATATTACATAATATAACTTTATATATTTTGTAAAATGCACTAGCAATCCAAGATGTTTCGTCTTTGAGCAAGCCTCGGTTATGATTGAATTTATACAAGCGGTTATTCACAGTGATGTAGGATGGTGCTTCGAAGTGTAATTTTTTATCAGATGGCACAAGTCAACGCTTAGTAAGGTAGAAATGTGTGTCGTAGCCCTCGTATTAGCGATAAGAGAATCTAGGATTTTACTTTGCATAAGCTCAGTCCCAAAACATAGTTTTCTTTTTATACGACATCGTTTATAATGACTATCGCTTACAGCAATCAATTTTCAACTCAGGTGGGCGCAAGCTAGGGAAATGATGGTTGTATATTAATATATACCTGGTCATAATATGTTAAATCACAGTCACAATTATCAACCCGCCTAAACATCGTTTTTCCAATAGATACCAACAAAATTTTCTTTAGAGCCTTTTAAAGTCTTTATACAATTTAATCATGGAAATCAAAATGAAATAAATGTTGTGAATTCAAATCCCAAATAAAGTGTGGGTGTTGAATATCGTGTTTGTTTTTTGATAAAATAATTGAGTTTGAACTGTTGACCCAACTAATAGTTGTGGTAGTGGTAAAAATTCAAATTATTTCAATAGTTTTCGATGTTACAGTGCAGTTATGACAACCAAATTTAACTCAATAAATGTTAACAATTCATAGATGAAATGTAAATAAATACAACTAACTTATTTAATATATGTAACACTTTGCTTAATTCTTTGTGCGTATTTTCAAATTTTATTTAAGGGAACCATTCTAGTTCCATAAAGATGTTGCGGAATTTAAATTGTCTCATTTCCATAGTTTGTAGATGAGAGAATGACAACCCTTGACCGCCCGCCTACAAACTGAGTATCAACAAAAGAAATTTTGTTTATATTTTTATACAAAAGACAAAAATACCTAACTTTTATTCAATATTAAACTTTGCAACTCATAGTCATTCATATTAAATTATTTCATCTCACTGTTACTTGACCACCATGTCTGTCTGTGTGTCATTCTCACCAGATCCTGTCAATTTGAAGTGTTATCCATTGGATAATTTGTTTATAGCCATCGAAACCAAACATAACTACATTTCGGACAATATTGACTGTTGGCTCTAACCTTACCAGTATGACTGGATCTCTATTGAATGCAACAAGCATTTGACCCGCATTACAAATGTATATACATTACCACAAAATTTGGTTGACTTTAGGCTGCTCTGTCATTGAATGGATGATGATAGCATGCATCTATACATACGTACACATACACAGTCCATGTTGGTCACAAAACATCAAATATTCTAACAAAATTTCAAATCACAAACCAATCTCATGACTGTTGACTGGATTGAAGTCAGCTGTACAGCTATGAATGTTTGGCCGGTTCAATATGATGACATTTCCATATAAAAGCCAACCAAAAAATATTAATATCCGGACACACAGTCTAGTTATAACGTTTCCAACGAATTTTTTTAAACACGCTGTCAAATTTAGTGTGGTGCACTTCAAACATCAATGTAGAGATGAGGAAAAAAAGTGAAAACCAAAATTTGAAATAGCAAGCAGCGGTACAGGTTATGCATATATTTTGTTGAAGTCCATTAAACCCGCAGACAACTACATACATATATCGTATAGCAGTTGTAAATTATTATGGCCTACAGATATATTGATGAGCCAGACGAAATGACAAACTGGTATCGTTGCAACTGGTTCAGTAGTTGTTGCAGTCCATTGACATTCATGTCCATGTTTAATGAAAATTCATTCATTCATGCTCATGGGAATGCAACAAAAAGTATTGGGTCATAACAACAGCCACACTGAAAATAACAGATACACCTTTTAAATTAAAAGGCGGGATTAGAATATAATCTACACATAGAAGACCATGCAGGTATAATTTCAAGCAATTGATTAGATCAGCCCAAGAAATTCGAGTGTCAGAAAATTTCGGAAGTTTTAAGGCTGTCAATAAAGTTAGTCCAGAATACGATGCCTGACATAGCTTTTATCTATGAGTATATAGGATATTTAAGATTTCCGTTTTTAAACTTGTAATACCATAGACAGACGACAGCCTTAATTTGCATTAAAAAGTTCTTAATTTGAATTAATATTTATCCCTGACAGACGATAGTTTCTGCATTTACGAAACAGTTTTTTGCTTCAAAACAATTGTTTGTCTGTGTGTAGGATGACATTTTTTTACATTTGCTCCTCGGGATTTCATCTTTAGGAAATTGATACATGACATAAAGGAGGAATAGCAACTATGATTTTAGCAAAACAGCTCCCAATTTACAAAATGGTTAAAATTTGCCTTCATTTCTTATTTTTATTTTCAGAAATACAAATAAATTTGATAAGAAACAATTAATTTTTGACAGCATTGCCATATTGAAATTGCCTAATTCAGTATAAATTCAGGTTGATTTTGTGCATTAACAACACCTAAAAATGAGGATAATGTACATGTTAATTTGAATTAAGGCTGTTAATGCAAATTAAGGCTGTCGTCTGTCTAGGCTATAAGGATACGATTACATAGTGTATAGTGTAGTAAAAAGTTCAGCCTGTAATGAAGCGAACTTTCATTACAGTCTGTACTTTTTACAAAAGAAAAGTGATTACAAAAGAAAATTAAATATCCAATTTAATACAATCAGAATTGTAAAAGGGACCCAGAAGCTGCAATGTACCAAAAATGCAATGTACCATTATGAATACTGGCAGTTACTTGAAATGAAAATATAAGGAACATATCAAAAAGTGGACCTATAACGGGGCTATGCCTAATTAAGAACCGATATAGCTCAACCTTATATTTTTGTTTTGTATATCAGTGCCTTCGTTCAAGTTAAATATTTAAAATAACGAAATTCGGAAGTAATGATATATAAGAGCTAGACCTAAATGCGGGCCGATATATTTTATTCTCATCAGGTTTGAGTTTTTTTTTTGTCTCGAAAGTAGAATGATTACAACCGATGGCTAAGTCGTCTTTGAATTCCACACTTTGTAGGGTATAAACTGAAGTTCGATTGAAAAACGCGTTAAAATACCGAACTACAGGCCCTTCGGTTGGAAAATACAGAAAATACACAGAATAGTTTGGTCCTTTGTATGGAGGCTTATGGAGGTCAAAACATGGACATATATTGCCCACATTCAGCACAGATCTATGCCACACCCTAAGAATCCGAAATTTTAATTTCCAGCTCCTTCGAAAGGCTAAAAAATACTTAATATTGGTCTGGACCTTTATAACTCTTTGCGAATATTATCAATGCAGTCCAAATTTGAAATAAGCCTTATTTAAATATTTCGGTATTTTGTAATTTGTTTCCTTATAAGAGAAAATTTACTTTGATGTAGCTCATAAAGATGTGATGTTAGTTTTTTTTAATTGCCTATCGGTAGTAGCTGTAAAAACGGCTTTTTTATTATACCCTACACAACTATGTTGTCAGGGTATTATAGCTTTGTGCAGACCCAAAACTTTGTAACGCCGCGAAATATTGGTCCTAGACCCACCTTTAAGTATACCGATCGTCATATCTCGACTAGCTGAGTCGATCTAGACATGTGTGTCCGTCCGTCTGTCCATTATAATTTGTAAACACGATACAGGCCACAGTTATGGACCAATCTTCAGGAAATTTTGCATGTAGGATGGGTTGTGGCCAATGAAGACCCCTATTGTTTTTGATAAAGATCGGTTAATATTTAGTTGATGAAATGGACCAAAAACTTTATTTTTGTCGGTTTTTCTAGTCACTCCAGAGGCCGCAATTATGGCCAAAACATCACGAATTTTTGCATGGAGAAGGGGATCGGGGCTAAGAATAAGCATGCCTGTTTTGATAAAGACTTTTGTGTGAAAAAATACAAAATTTTTATTCTGGGACGTATATACTTGCTCCTGAAGGACATAGACCCGAGAATTATATTGTCGTAGGTGCTCGGATGCGGGAGTTACACTTAAATATTTACAGGTGCTTACGTATTCATATATTATTTAGTAACCTATTACCACACTGGAGGGCGGAATTATAGCGCTGATCGCTTTAAAATGTTCCATGAGGTTCCAGTTATGGTCAAGGACAACGCCTAAAATGTTAGGTGATGATCAGATAATATTTTTCGGATTAAGTGGACCGAAAACTTAATAATTTGTACTTTTCGATTCGAAAGCCGAACATTACATAACAACCCACGGTGAAGGGAATCTGGACAAGTAATTAGAGGATCTGTTCTGATTATTAGTAACATTTGCTGACCTCTAGCCAGTCAAAAGTGTGCAAATATCGCGAGATATTGCCCAATCTCAGAATATCGAACCAAAGAAAGCTAGATTTTCATGGAAGTTGTGTAGGGTATCGTATGGTCGGCTACGTCCGACTATACTGCTCCGCTCACTGTTTTTTTTATTTATTTCTACGTTAGAAGTACCAGACCTTTTATTGGTGATATATTTGTTCGTGAAAACGTACGAAGCCACTTCAAGACTCATTGTGGAGTCGTCGCTGCATAGACACTATTTTCATTTCCTCCAAAATAAATCTGCAACGGAAACTGTGTAAAGTTGGGTGTAAAATTCGACCTATCTCTATCTGTTATGCGCATGATAACCATTACACCCAATTTAGTTCTAATTTATATTCAAAATTATTTCTGATAATAATTCTTCCATATGGTTACGCACCGAACTTTAACACCCACTCTTTAAACCTTTAAACAAGTTCGTATTCTCTTCGTATGAATATTTCACAAAATATGCGTACATTTCACACTTCTGATATGAATTGTACATAAATTATAGTGTTTGAAAAAACCCATACGAGGTTCGTGTAATCATTTTAGATAGCAAAAAATAATAATTTCTTACTAAATAAACTTTGCTCATAAAATGGCCTAAACTCCACCCCACGTTGGCAGTAAGTTTATTTTAGTAATATTCCATATGAAGTTGGCCCATAATAGTTATGGTTGTAAATTTCCCATTAAAGTCCTACTTTCTGTTGTTCCAATTCGACAAAATTGTAAAAGTTTAACTTTTTTATTGCATTTCACTTTTCGCAACAACCTCCATCAAAGAACCGCCAGTGTTCCACCCCCTCCCCCCACTCATTCACCCACAACGGCAACCTACGACGGCATAACAAATTATTTTAGATATCATTTATTAAAATATGCAATCAAAAGTGCAAATGCATATTCATGTGAGCTTCCAACAGTTTTCATTTTAACGGGACTCACTTTGGTAAGCGTTGTTGCTGTTTTTCATTTTCGTCTTTTTTTGTGGCGCAAATTTGGGCTTCTATGCTGTCAGTTTGAAATTGAATACCAAATTTGTAACCAGTCTCTTGCAACGTGGATGGAAGACCGACCGACCAGCTATGACTATCTGCCACATGATGGCAGTTGTCGCTGTTGCTATATAATAATTTGATGATTTTTTTAGGCCTAAGGTGAAAGTCTGTATATCTGTATGAATGTGTAATTGTGTGTGTGTGTTTTTTTGCAGTTATGGAATAAGTTAAAACGTTATTTTTTTCTCTCTATGTTTGTTTTTATAAATGGATATAAAATGGCACACACCAAAACAAGCCCCAAAGACTAGTGAAAAATAATAATAAAAAAATATTAAAATCAAAATCCAATTTGGCTCAAGTGAGAAAATTGCAGTTTAATTAGTTTGTTGAGGGGAAAAGTTTCTTTCTGTGCACAAATAGAGACCACGTATGAGGTCATGAACTTTCAATTGCAAAATCGCTAAAAACATGGAAAGTGAAGAGTATCGCAGTAAAATGTTGATGTGTTTAATAAATATTAAAAATAATAAAGCTTTTATATAAATCGAATTTATATACAAATAAATTAGTTGCTCTGAAAATCGGGCATTCCTGGAAAGGGATTTATTTTATTGGTCCCCAGAAAACCCGTTTAAATGTTTGTTAAATAATTATGTATATCAATTGCAGCGGATATTTCATAATAATAATGAAACTGCGAAATGTGAAGGAATTATGCCTCTATATTACGAAGGTCTTCGGTTCAAAGAAATTCTGTGAGAGGTTTCCGACCCTCAGAGGGCCTGGTAGAGATCTTGAATCCCCTGAAGACATTATGGTAGTTTTTCGAACTTTTTAATTTACTTGTTATCTATTGGTTATGTGCTATTATTTGAATTTCTTACTTCAAATCATAATATCTACGTTGTCTGAAATCATAAATTCATTATTAGCCCCCTCTTCTATCTTCTTCAAATAAATCCAAAACTTCTTCACATAAAAACTTAAAATTTATTCTAATGAATAAATACTTAGTGTGTAAATTACCTGACGCGTCGGTCTGCACTTAATTTTTTGTTTTTCCTTCTTTTGCTTGTCACTTTCAATTAGATTATCTATATTTAGAACATTATATCTCATCTTCCTTTTTTTCACAGAAGAAAAATGAAAAAGGTATCCACTTACATGGATCTCTGATGATTCTCTGCTTAACACAATGAATTTAATTATGATAATTTTTATGGTGACACAATCGACATTTTGAAATCTTTAGGAAGGAAAAGAGAGGCAAGAGGTAGATAAAATAAAAAAAACAGCAACAAAGGTGATGACAACTTCAAATAATGATGATGGTGTTTTGTTGTTGTTGTTGCTACTTTTGCAGTTGATTATGAGAATGGCGATGACAAAAGATGTTGTATGTAGTTAGGCTAGATGTGGCAACAAATTGGAGACGACACACTTGGCTGCTTGTCGGTCTGCCTTTTTAGTTATTGTTTCAAAACTAATTGTTTGGAGCCTAGTTAAGTGTGAGCTTTTTGGTTGGGCATATTAAATTTCTTATAGGCTTTGTAACACCTGAAAATAAATTTCTAAGTTGCAGGTATTATGGAAAGGAATTTAAATTATTCTATACTACGACTAAAATAAATTTATTCGAAATACGTTTATTACAAAGGTTGAGAAAAAATAATTTCAAATTTAACCTCAAGCTGCAGCTTCTTAAAAATCTTCAAATTCCTAACATGTCATTAAATTTTTCATACGAAATATTCACCGGAGACCCCCCTCATGTTCTTATGTCTGTCCGACTGTATGTTGAAATCACGAAATCCCAATATTTAGAATAGAACTTCGAAATTTTGCACATGCACTATGTGTCAGAATCCAATTTTTTGGCAAAAAGTCCATTTCAGGCAGAACCTAAATGAAATATTTATTTAATTTTTGATCCGCCATTTTGTATTCATTTTATTTGTTTTTCAACGTCTGTTTGCTATTAGTGGCCATTTTACGTTTTTCTTGCAAAACCGTAATCAGCGCCCTCGAAACTCCTACATGTGATATTTATTTATTTCATAAACCCTCTGCTCTAATTATAGTCAAAAAAACTAAATTTCTGGTATATTTTGGTCAACGATTTGGTATAGCCCCCCAAATATTTGGTATTTTGAGCACGTTTTCCAACAAAATTTGTCGTAATTTGTAATTTGGAACAATGAAACTTTCTATAAAGTTCGGTATTTTAGAGAGTTAAGCCACATCTTTCATCTAAATTGGCTGTAATGATAAAACATAAGGATTAACATTGAGCGGAAAATCCCACTACCAAAAATTGTCAATATTGGGCCAAGTTTTGGAGTAGCTCCCTCCATTATTCGGTATTTCGGGCACCTCTTCATACGAATTAAATGTAATGTGGTATATTGTGTTCTAAATGGGTAGACGACAATATCCCTGCCAATTTAACAGTTTGGCCCCTCTATTCGGTATTTTGAGGAATTTGGATACCTTTTTCAACCTCAATGGGTGTCAGCCTTAGGTTTCTTTTTCACAATATTTATGAGAATATAATCCATTTGAAGGATATTTCTTTATGAAATTCTTCAAATTTTAGATCATAATTTTCATCATAAATATGTAAGTGGGCATGCCTGCTGAAGGGTGTATTCGTATTTCGTCTATGATGTTCTTCTTTGAATTTCCATGGAATTAAGCAACAGTTTCATCATTCCCACATTCCTCCTCTTCCTCTCTCGAACGTTCACAAATAGAGAAAAAATATTTGTAACCAAAATCTTGGCTCACTTACAAATTGTTATGAGAAGTTTTTCGTTTTTTGTTTTTAAGAGGCTAATGTTGTTGTCGTTGTTGGGGGGGTTTCAGTTACCAAAGACAAATGCGTCATAGACAAGTTTTCTGATGCAATTGTCTTTTGATGAAGTGGATTTTTTTTTTGTGTCTACATCAAACATGAAGCCGTTGACAGTGGCACCGCCGCCGCCACCACTACTTCTGGCCAGAGAAGAAAAGTGAATGCAAGGAAAATGAAAACTGGTTTTTCTTGTTTGGGTGGGTTAACCAAACAATCATGCCACCATATCTTCTGTCCCTCTTGACAGTTTGTTTTTTTTTCGCAATGTCCATAAACCAATGACTGTGTGGACGGGTCTGGGTGTTGGTTGTGGCGGCAACAGCGGTAAAGGCATCGGTAATGTTGTTGACCAGCATTTTGTGGCCAGCCTTTAGCTGTTGAATGCTAGTATGGCTGGTTTGCTATTTTGACTGTTGTTTTGGTGGACACGCTTGTCGTAACATGTTGTGGTTGTAATAAATGGTCTTTTAGTCTTGAATTAAAATGATTCCACTAATTAATGTTTTTTTGATGTTGTTGCTAATAAAACTAACAAAAAATTTCACATAGACTAAACAATTCAACTAATACAAAAAACTGTTGAAAGCAACCAGTTTAACAGTTGTGCGTTTCGTTGGCAGTGATGTATGTATGTTTATGTGTGTATGTGTGTGTGTTTTTTTGAAATATTTTGTGTAAATGTACATTTTACAAAATATTTTTTTTTGATACTTTTGAAATTCGTATTTTAGGTGTTGACCGACTTTTCCATAATCTGAATATATGAAAAACTGTTTTAATTTTACGATTTTTTAATTCCAATCATCAATATTATTTCAATCTTCATAGAACACGGTACGTACGAGGTTTACTCAATATATATTCATATGATTGTATTACCATAAATATATATTTTATCGAAGTTAAGATGAACCTATATCGTCATTCTCGAGATCGGGGGATCCAAAGGCTGCGTTTTTGCTTATCGTAAAAAATCTGCGTGACAAAACAATTTTTTTCACACATATTGAAAGACGTGTCCAGGGATCACAAGATATTCATATACACCAAAATACACTAATGCAATTATAATAGCTCCTCTACCCAGAAGGCCTTTTATGAGTCTCATCTGGTTAGAGAACAAGAACTTGAAACTCTTCCTACAGTTTTGGTTCATATTAAAAAAATGTATTAGAATGATTGTGCTTTGGGATCTCCTGTCTAGCTGAGGTGTTTTTATTTCCCAGTCTAGATAGGGTGTATAAAAAATTGGCAGTATAGCTGAGATGTTTTCACTCATATGGCCAACTGAGTGGTATTTTTCTATAGAAAAAAAATGCTTTAAAGATTTAAATCGCCAGTCTAGCTGAGTCGTTTTTTTAATTCTCCTGTAAATCTGATGTGTTTTCTATGGAAAAAAACTTCTGTCTATCTGAGGTGTTTTTCTTAAAAAAAAGCTCCTATCCAACTGAGTATTTTTATATTCCATAGGAAGAAACTCTTCGGTCAATCCAAGTTATTGTTGTATTTTTTTCTGCGTATTTTATAGAGAAATATTCCTATCTAGCATACGTTTCTTTGTTTATGTAAAAAAATCCTTAGTTTTACCAACGTGTTTTTCTATAGAACAAATTGTTAGTCCTGTTTTGTTATTTCGAAAGAAATAACAGGAGTCAGGAGAAAGTTTTTTACTGAAAAATCTTCAGTCGCGCTACTGACTTTTGGTTTTCTTCTCCAGAAAAAATTCCACGGACTTTCTGAGCTGTTTTTGTATGGATATTAGTCTTGCTGAGATGGTATTTTTTATAAAAAAAAATCCTCAGACAAGCTATGGATGCAAATAGATTAGATACTAAATATTCCCTTTTTTCATTGTAAAATCTAAAATTTCATTCCATTTCAATCCTTCACAAAATTTCAAAAATTTACGATCAACCTGGGAGTTACCTTGGCAAATTACCTTCACATAATGCCAACATTTAGTTGACAAACTTTTATTATCAATTCCTACCATTAATTATTACTCCTTTAGGATTTGTAAGAGTATATAGAAAATAAGGCAATATGTTTAACATTATCTAGGCAGTTGTTTATCCACAGAAACCCCCCGAAAAAATTGGGAAAAGGGTTGGCTACTTGATATGCAGTGGTTCCCCTCGAAGACAAGGCTGTAAATTAAAATTCACCAAAATAAAAAGTTTTTCCTTATTTGTGTAGTCAGGCGGACAAGTTTTGTTTGGAAATTTATTGATCCCTGGTTTTTATATACTTCTTCAGTTGTTGTTGTTGTTGTTCTGCACCCCATTAAGGTTGACAAATTTATTTCAACCGAAAGACATACACAAAAATGTACGTTCTCAAATGCAAATTCCATTGGGACTCATCAACTTCGGGTGAAAGAAAAAAACATTTCCTCTCCAACTCTTCTCTCCCACGCCATCATGCCAACTTTGTTTATAAAGTCCTGCCAGTATTTGGTTTTTGAAATTAAGCATTTGTAAAAAGTTGTCCTTGTCGTTGTTTTCCCAACCATTTCGAAAAGGCAATAATTTGCTTTTCATAATTATCCTTTTTCCCCTGTGCTTCCCTTCTTGCCTGACATGCTTCATTTTCGTATTGAAACTTCCATAAAACTAATTAAAAGGGTTACCGTTATATTATTATTAACCTTTTGATTGCGACCACTTGTAACAGTTTGTAAAACTTCCAAGGACTTTTGTAATGATATCCTTAGAAATATGTTTTAAATAGCTAAAGATTTATTTTGTAATTTTGT
Source organism: Musca vetustissima (assembly GCF_032173495.1). Taxonomy (NCBI): domain Eukaryota; kingdom Metazoa; phylum Arthropoda; class Insecta; order Diptera; family Muscidae; genus Musca; species Musca vetustissima. The sequence continues at coordinate 52,892 of NW_026872465.1, forward strand.
GAATTTATTGTGTCGTCCTTTTTGGTTGATGGATGGATGGACGGTTGAATAGTTATTTGGCATGTTTTGTGTGCCGAATCAAAGGTGGCCTTGGTCATAATGATGATGATTTGGAAATTAAAGGTTAGAAATAGTAGATGATCTAAATAGATTAAAGGGCTGATGTTTGATATTAAAGGAAAAATTATTTATCTAAAAATACATTTTAATATCAATCTGAAACATATGACATCAGAATTTCTCTAACTCTTGGTGTTTCGTATATTGGATAATTTTCTAAGCATAGTTTAGCTGGCGATACTTGGTTTTCAGAAGGGATATACTTTCCACTTTTTGCTTCGGTATTTTTAATAATTAGCCGCATTTCCAACCAAAGGGGGTGTAGCTAAAGGAAGCAGTCCGAATTTTTGGATGATGAAAAACATATTTATAGAAAATGTTCAAGACAGGTCTATTATTAACACTGAACATATATGCAGGTCCCGCCTTATTTAAGGCCATTTTGGATCAGCTCCATTTTCGGTCTGTTTAAGGTTGCAATCGCATTTTCCATTCGAAGCGTCTGAATTTTCGGGTTCCGGGTTTTTGAAGGATGAAAAGCGTATTTGCAGACGTAGGTTTGATATAGCCTCCATATGTTTGTGCCTTTCACTTTCGGCATTTTGAAAGTATTTGTCCACCAAAGTAGTTGCAATTTGTTATTGTAATTTCTTGGGGACTGAACTGAAATATTTTCAATATAAGTCCACGTTTTGGGAAAATCCGTATTTAAAAGTCTCATTTTCGATATTTGCAAAATGTGAGTTGAAAATTTGTGCAATATAGGTACAACTTGTTGCATGTCTCACATACAGAGGCCCTGCCTAGTTTTCGGTATGTTGAAGTTCCTAACCCATTTCTCCACACTGATTGTCTTTATTTCGGTATTTAATCCGCAACACATGGTGGAGAATATAAAAAAACAGACCGTCCGATCTTAACCTTTTAATTGTTCAAATGTATGTTATATCAAATTTTATACATAACAACCTTTCATCCTGCCTCTTTTGAAAAGTAAATGTCCCAAAAATCTTCCCCTTCCTAGTATCGAAAAAAACCTAATCACTTGAATAATAATCTGTTTGTTATAAAAAAAATTGTTTAGTTTTACTTGTTTGCTTTTAACATTTCACAATTTTTATTGTTGTTTTTGGATTTACCTAAGGGGTTTACAACACTTGACTGCAACATGCTTCAATTGTAATAAAGTTGCATTTTTGTTGTTTTTGTATTTATTGCAAACACAGAAAAAACACACTCACAAAGCTAAAATGTTAACATTTCTACGTTAAATTGGGTCGATGAGTACACAAATAAAATGTTCAATAAATGTTACGGTCAAAGGCGATAATAAACTTTGATGTTAAGCATGTCGGGATAGAAAAAGTGAGGAAAAAACTAAATAATCGAACAAAAAAGGTTGGTACACTTTATGGGATTCAAATAATAAAAAGGGCGTTTTGGAATAGGGGAAATGACAAAGGTTAAGTTTGACTAAACTCGATGCAACCTTGGAAGGTTCTTACAAAAAAAAAAATAAAAATAAATAAATGGTAAAATTGTACCCCATTACTACAAAACTTGCTTGTAAACTATGTGGCCGTGGTAAAATACCTCTAGCCCATACCTAACAACAAATCACTTGAATATACATTCAACAAAAACCTCGAATAAAAAAATAAAACAATCAACAACATGTTTAAATAAATCGAAGCGAAGAAGTGTAAAGAATTGACTTTAAATCAATATTGACAGTTGACAGGTGAATTGAAGAGCTTTGAAAATACAAACTCAATAAACATTTAGACAACATTTACAGCGACAGCAGTAAGAACAACAATGACAACAACAACAACAACAAAAAGAACAGAAATTGCCCAACAGAGCATTAAACTGGAATACTGAAATACAAAGGAAATGCTTTTAGTTTCGTTTTTCGTTTCGTTTTTACACCGCTTTGGCTGTAATTTGATATTTTGGGTTCTCATTTTATAGAAAATTTTCCTATTGGATGAATATTGGACTAGTTTAAATGGTCAATATTTGGCTAGTTTAGTATACCCCATTATTCGGATTTTTTGGGATTTTGTGCATGTATTTAAAATTAATTGGCTGTCTCTATGTATTTTACGTTCTAATTTCGTAGCAAATGTTCATACAAAAAACTATCGATATTGGTCAATATTTTAAATTACTCCCCATAAAAAGGTACCCCCAAAATAAGGAGTTGAATTTTTGGCGCTAAAATGGCGATTACAGACAAATTGCAATAGAAAGATTTTTGGTTTTCGGATTTTGAGTAAAAAATTGGTTGTAGTTTATTTCGTCTGACTCCCAGGGTTTAAAAGTTTCAACCAAGCACATAATTTTGGTCTTCGCAGAAAAAATATTTCATATCAGCTCCACACTATTGCATATTACAATCCCTCTCTATTTGAGGTATTTTGATAGATTACACAACATTTCCTGACTCATTTGGAACCGACTTGGTATGTAAGTTTTTCAAATAGTTGAAACTCTTTCTGTAAACAAATTAACAATTTTAATACAATATTCGAGGACTCTCTTTTATATATGGCCTAATAATGTGGTTAATGGCATTTCTTCGACTTCAATCGAGACAGCATATTGTCTTCGAAATCTGGGTTGTATGACAGATGACCAATTAAGTCCATTTTTTGGCCGATCAAAAATCTTTACTTTGTGAGAGTTGGCATGGTGCACAATGATTCGTCTTCTCCAGTTATGAAGACTTCAGGCAACCAGTTTTTCGAAGTTCTTATTCTACAAACGATCATCGTTGTATTTGGCTCCCTCTTCGGGTAGATTGCAATTTTGTTTCGGCTTATACGTATAGATCCGTGATCCGTCACCTGTGATGATCTTATAGACGTTCTTGAAGCACGACCATGGTACATATTTATACCATTCACCACACTGTGATACAGGGTATGATGTCTTTGTGCATATGTTTGTAACAGTCAAAAATAATCGAGATAGACCCATGGTTGCTTTTGAGAATATGCATAGAATCACTTTCTGAGCCGATTTATGCATGTCCGTCTGTCCGCCCGTCCGTCCATGTATTTTTGTTAACAAAGTACAGGTCGCATTTATGATCTGATTTGGATGAAATTTGGCACAGGTCACTTAATTGGCCCAAGGACGCACCCTATTGAAATTGGAGAAAATCGGTTCACGTTTAGGCATAGCTCCCATATAAGGGTACCCCCAATTTTCGGCATTTTGGTGTTATTTAGCACGTTTTTTAACTGAATTCGCTGAAATTTGATACTTTGAGTTCTTATTGGGTAGCAAATCTCCCTACTAAAAATTATAAATATAGGTACATTTGTTCGGGTAGTCCCCATATAAGGGTAGCCCCAATTTTCGGTATTTTGGGGGTTTTGATCGCATTTTTGGACCGAATTCGCTGAAATTTGGTACTTTGAGTTCTTATTGGGTAGCAAATTTCCCTACTAAAAATTATAAATATAGATCAATTTTTTCTTTTTCGGATAGTCCCCATATAAGGGTACCCACAATTTTCGGTATTTTGGGGTTATTAAGCTCGTTTTATAACTGAATTCTCTGAAATTTTGTACATTGGGTTCTTATTGGGTACCAAGTTACTCCACTAAAAATTATAAATATAAGTCCAGTTTTTCTGGTAGTCCCCATATAACGGTACCCCCAAATTTGTGGTATTTTGGGGGTTCTGATCGTATTTTTCGACCGAATCGATATAGCTCCCATATATATTTTCGTCTGATTTAAGGTAAATGGTGCACCAAAGTTCCTATATATCTTTTGATTTGCACTAAATTTGGCACAGCGTACTTAATTAAGCCTAGAATGATGTGTGCTAAGTTTCATAAAAACCGGTTCAGATTTATATATAGCTCCCATATATATTTTCGTCCGATTCAAGGTAAATGGTGCACCAAAGTCCCTATATATCTTTCGATTTGCACGAAATTTGGCACAGCGTACTTAATTAAGCCTAGAATGGTGTGTGCTAAGTTTCATAAAAATCGGTTCAGATTTATATATAGCTCCCAAATAAATTTTCGTCCGATTTAAGGTAAATGGTGCACCAATGTCCCTAAATATCTCTCGATTTGCACGAAATTTGGCAAAGCGTACTGAATTAAGCATAGAATGATGTGTGCTAAGTTTCGTGAAAATCGGTTCAGATTTATATATAACTGCCATATATATTTTCGGTCGATTTAAGGAAAATGGTGTACCAAAGTCTCTGTATACCTTTCGATTTCCACGAAATTTGGTACAGCGTACTGAATAAAGTCTAGAATGATGTGTGTTAAGTTTCGTGAAAATCAAAAATGCGACGTCTGTTAAGATTCATCTGTTGAATTTACCCAAAGTGGTGAAGTGTATCATATAGTCGGTCCCGTCCGACTTTACCACTTTCCTTACTGGTTTTCTTTATGTGTGAGAATAAAAATAAGTCATTGGGTGCCTAGCCAAAATCATTAACATTCCAGTAATGAGATTCTTTGAGCTTGAGGTCTTTTGTTAAATTAGTTTTTTTATTCAAATATTTTCCGATATTTCGCAATTATCAAATTGCATCTTCAGGGGTGATCTATTTAAGGAAACATACATTTAATATTATTATCACAGCGTATTAGTGTAGTCACAAAATTGTTGTTACATATTTTCAAAAAAGAGATTTCTTACATCTACATAATAGTCAGGTTTTTCTTAATAGCTAATGTAGTTGTACTACAATTGTCTATAGTTGATATTGCACTGATTATTCCCATGTATTGCACGATCACTTCCTTGTCAAATGTCGATAACAATATGCTGCATTATCGGTATCGCTTTTATAATTTATTTTTAAGTCTGTTGGTGTGTTATTAATATGTAACATCTCCAATGTTAACCTTCTGTTGTAATTGTTCTCTGACTCTAATACCCGTATGTTGTCAAAGTTTGGTATGTGATTATTAAGTTTACAGTGTTCTGCAAGAGCGGGTTTTTGATTGTTGTTATGTTTCCTTAATTTTATGTCTGATTTGTGTCCGGATAATCTTGTTTTAAGTTTGTTTTTCGTGGTACCCACATACATTTTTCCACATTTTTCATCTTTCGATCCATCACATTCAATACGGTATATAACGTTATGTCTATCAGTAATAGGAATTTTACTTTTAGTGTTAGTAAATGAGTATTTGAGTGTATTGTTTGTCCTAGTTGCTATCTGCAATTTATCTTTGTCATATAGACCAGAGTTTTGGAATCTTTCAGATATTCCCGGAATATAAACCATTGATTTATACTGTTTTTCTGTTTTCTCCTTTGTCTTTGTCATGTTATAATTGGTTAATAAATTTTCTATTATTACTTTTGGGAAACAGTTTTTTGTCAGTATTTTTCGTATTTTATTTTTATTCTTTTCATGGAACTTATTGTCGCTTTACTGGAATATCAACAAAAAAGGTCGAGAAAAAAATAACACTCAACACAAAATCATTAACTATACGTTTTGGCTGTTTAAAAACGCACTGGTTTGAACCGATGTGTAAGACAATGATTCGTTTTCTTTTATTCTATTTTCGAATTTCTTTTTTCAAAAAGTCATGGGTCACCATGATTTTCACTTGTTTATTTTCCCATTTTCTCCGATATTTTCGGTGAAACAAATTGTGGTGCAGCACCCAAGATCAATCTTCTTATCAATTTTGCTGAAGAAGCAAGCGACCATTTGCTTCGATGTTCTTCATTCAGGTTAAAGCAGAACTGTCAGCACATGGTTCAGTTCAATTTTTAAATCGAAACGAGCCGTTTTTGATCGATCACCGTATTGTTCAGGATCCAATTATACAGTGCTATAGAATAGTGATTCATTGTCATACAAAGTTCATTGTATCGATGAGTATCGATGGCGTGATAATCCAAGTCGAAAGTTAAAAAAGTACCAAACCAGTTATTTCCATTTATTTGGCAGACTCAAAATCCGTTAGTATTTAGAATAGCTCACATATAAATTTTTCTCCGATTTAATGTAAGTCCCACATGCGTATTCTCATTTTATAAGTGTGCCTAAATGTTCCTGTGTGTTCCATTGGAATTTTACTTGCAATTTTAAATTTCTTTTCGATTGCATAAATGAGGCGAATCAATAAAATATAATATTCCAAAATATATCAGAAATGCCTGTTTTCTATTTCTTTTGAATTCCAAATATGGTTTTCGAAAGTAATAATTAAAGCAATTACTTTAATTTGGAAGGTGGATGATAGGTCATGAGAATTCCTGCAACTCTACCTATAGGGATTCATTTGTTATGTAATGTATAACAACTAGACTGAATTTCCCATTCTCTTCCTCTATATATGTGTCTGCTATAATAAACCCTACCTATTTGGTTTACTAACACAATTAAACAATTTAAAACCATTCAATTCAATATTCTTACCCTACGAACGTCCCCATAAGCTATTTAATTGAACATAAATATTTTAATATCCCATACCAATACATTACTAATTCCGAAAAGGAAATCCTTTATAGGAATATTATTATACATTTCCAGACAAAAATATAAAGATTTCCTTTCCTTTTTTTGTCCAATAATCCAACTATCATCTACAACAAATAATTAAAAGCCAACAATTTTTGGTTAAAATATCACCAAACATGTCTGGGGCGGATTATATCGTTTTGCAGTGCAAAAGGTAAAATGTTATAACCTAAAGACATGAATATCTATATCTTGTATGTAGCAAATTCCCAATAGCTTAAAATCCATCCATATGAATTTAAGTATTGTCTTAATTAACTGGACAAGGATGTGCACTATCTAGCAAAGAACCAACACACATATACACACTCACACCCATACTTTCATTGTACATGTAAATGTGCCCGGTTGTGTTGTTCTATATGCGATAATATCTTTACACTGGGATAATACCATTTGTGTACCTAAAATTGGTATTTAGTAATATGACGTTAGAACTATATATGTATATCATTCGATGTATGTGAATATGCATGCATATAAATCCAACAATCATATATTATCACAATTTAAGTGATGTTATTCATTAGAGTGGTAAATGTCAAAAGGATACACATGAGAAATATACATGTATATGGTGGAAATGTCGGGGTATGGAAAATCTCTTAGTTACACGTATCTATGGTAAAATCATGGCGTCATCTATGCCGGAGAGTTAAGTGTGTCTGTAACTAGAATGTACAGACATATATAAGGAAGCTGGCAGCCGAAGATACACAAATGGGAGTTAAATCTTTGGTGCGGATCACTATAATGAAGTTATTTATGATGTTAACACTAAACCACCACCACTACCAGAACCCCAGAACTACAACGTAGAACTAAGTGTTACCATGTAAATATTGGCAATTAAAAGTAAAATCCACAAGACTTTTACAAAAATTGTCATTCATACAATTTGAGGTTAAATAGATACATTATGTTCCCAAAAATAAATTGTTGTAATTGTAGATAGCAGGTTATAGTTGTCCGAAGCATTTCACCTATTATAAATATCCTTCTAAATGGATGATAAAGTTGATAAATATGAAGTCGATTGCTTAGGCTTTTCTGACGAGACGGAGGAGAATATTATCCTCATTCAAATATGTATAGAAAATATAAGCTATATAATTAAATATTTAAATATTATTTAAGCAAACGTTGACCGCGAATGCCCCTCAAATAATCTATCCGCTTAATCCGATTTTGACATACTCTTGCAACATTTCGGTCGGTATTTGACAAACAAATGCATCAATGTTGTCTTTCAAAAGGCCAATTAAGTAGGCCATGCCTGTATTAACATGGCCCACAAAAATAATGTTAAGACGATAAATCGTAAATAAATCGGATTCATGATAAATTCAAATATCTGTATTTGATCGAATAGATGAAATAGTTTAAGTTGCCCTCTATATATTTTTGTTAAAAAATTACTCTTATTTGGTATAATAGATTCTGAAGGAGCAAAATTTGTGAATCATATTCTTGACCTCGATTTAAGGTTTTTAAGACTGTAGCTATATTTTCTCACTTATATGCTAAATTCTATAATTTCTCTTTTATACCCACCACCATAAGGTTTTATTAAATCTATGTCTATTTAGCCATGTCCGCCTTCGTTGACAAACGCACGCCAAGTGGCTAAAATTGTGAATGGTGTTTACGGTTCCGATACTTTAACAATTATGTGCAATTTTGTTTTCGTAGATTCCGATCAGGAATTTTTGATGTTAATGATGATGATGGTCGTCGGAAATGTCGATAAAATCGAAGAAATGATCGAAGTTGACCGGCATGTTAGCCGTCGTAATATCGCCCAGGAGCTAAAAATCTACCATAAAACTGTTTTAAACTATTTACACATGACCAGAAGCGGCTAGAATCGGCCAACAGGAGAGGTGTTGTGTTCCACCAGGTCAACGCTAGGCCACACATATATACAGTGACTCGCCAGAAACTTTGGGAGCTTGATTGGGATGTTTTAATGCATCCGCCATACAGTCCGGACTTGGCAACAAGCTATTATCATCTTTTTCTTGCATTGCAAAATTTCTTTAATGAGAAGTTATCTTTAAAATGGCAACAAATCATACAACAAAACGGTGCATATTTGGCCAAAATCGGACATTCCGAAAAATGTTAAATAAAGTCCTATAGTTTATATAAAAATAATGGATTTCTTTTTTCCCAACCTAATATGTACGACAGAGCTTTGGAATTTTATACATATATTGGTAGTCTTCCTAGGTTTTTATGGAACTTAAATTTGTTTATATCTGCCCACGTTTTGGTATAGGTTCATATAGCGGTACACCCAATATTCGGTATTTCAACACGATTTTCAACGGATTGTGTTGTACTTTAATATTTGGGTTTCTCATTATTATCGGTCAATTTTTAGGTAAGCCATATATAACGGTACTTCTAAGAGTTCTGTACTTTGTGGACTTTGGACACGTTATTAAACGAATTATTAAGCTAAATTCGAAATTTTGAAAAAATGTAAAACGATTTGGCTATTATTTAATATTTAGGGTTTTCATTGGGTGTCAATCGTAATACCAAAAATTATGAATATCGGGTCCCCATATAACAATATCTGCAATTGTCGATATATTAAGAAATAAAGGTGGTTGGAATTTGGCACTCTAGGACCTTGGTGGATAAAAAACTTTTTTAAACATTTCCCCCATACAAAGGTTACGCGATATATTGGTTATGTCAAGGTCTTTGCCTATGTTTCCAAACTGATTGTCTGTACCATGTCATATCTCCATGGTAGACGAACTTCACTTTAAACTTCTATTAAAATTTCTTTGAGTTTATGCAATATCAAATGTATGCTGGTGGTAGAAGCTACATGGATGGCTTTATTTCACCGTGTGCCGACATGACGATCAGTTCACGCATGGCATCCATGTTCTTAGGCACAACGAGTGTTTTTTAATCACGTTGGTTCAAAAGTAGAAAATTGTACCATAGTCCAGAGATGGTCCGTCAGAAATAGTGACGTAAGTGTCACACAGAACATATTGAAATAAATGACGTTTACTACGTTTATTACCTTTTGTACAGTCGAAAACCTAACGGACCATCCCTGCCATAGTCTATATTAAAGTAATGCCCTTTCTAATATTTTATTTATATTATTAAAATAAATTTCATTTCCGAGTCTCATAATAAAATTAATATATGCCATGGAGTGTGACTGGTATTTACTGTTTGTCACTCTTCATCCACATTGTGAAATATCACTTGAGGAAAATATCATTTTTGGAATTACAATTGTATTGCATTATTTTTCTCAGCCAACTTTTTGCTGTTAATTTGTTTCCATATCATTAATTCATTTTTTAGTAATTGTATAACGCCCCAAAAATACATCCAACACAAATTATACAAAAAAAAAATAATTTGAAATGCAAAGAAAAATCTCAATTCCTGGCCCCAAAGATAGAAAATAATTCACATAATTTGAACTGACTACAATCATAATTCGAAACCCGCAAATTACAGAAGAGAAAGACAAACACAACAGCGCTACCATGGCAAACAAATATTTAATTACATATATTTTTCTGAAAATAAAAAACAACCTAACACAAATTTTTGGTTTAAGCGTTTAAATAATAGATTATAATTTTTTATTGTCTAAGAAAAATGTTTCCCTGCAATACTCATGCATGAACAGCAAGACTTTGTCTATGATTAGTGTATGCATTTAACAGACACAAAATTTTGTATGAATATTTTTTATAGCGCGTGTGTGTGTTTGTTAATTCCTTCTCTAGGCAAAAGTGTTTAGCTAATGCTTGTCTATTGCTGAAGGCAAAACAATGGCTAAAGTTTGAACTTTATGCTTTAAAACATAATGCTGCTCTTAGGCTTTTAAACAGGAAACTCATTGTAAGTTGGCATACAGTGGAAACTCTATATAATGGATGAAGGCTTATGTCACCTAAAGTGTATATTCCCTCATATCATAAAAAAAACAATTTCAAATTTATGCATGAAAAAAATAAACTAATTTTAGATTTAATAAAACTTTAATGCCAGTACTTTAACACAGAAAGTATGTGAATTAAAAAATCGGGTGATAGTTATTAATCGAGTTCCACTGTCTACACTTTTAATTTATCTCAATAGACAAGCGTTTGAAATCTTTACAGCTATAAAACTTAACAAAAATTGACAATGATTTTCCAGCGATTTTCTTTTTCAGTGTTGTTTTCTAATAATTATAGACAACTATTTGTGCAAACACCTGCAACAATTTGTTATGTATTTTCTTGTACATATATGTGTGTGTGTCAGCGTTTTTTTATGTTAATAACAAAGATGTGAAATTTGTTTTTAATTGCATTGTATTTTTTCCTTTACTTTTCATTGCAGGTATGTCTATGAACATGAACATTAAAAACTTGCAGATGTTTAGAGTAAGTCAATGAAGATTTTTTAAAATTATTTTGAATACTCCATTGTTTTGACACTAAATAAGCGGCATTGACAATTTGAGAAAATTGTTTAACAACTTCCGGTATAAAAATGCTATTAATGACAGGTACTAGTAGGTTATAGTTGACAAGACAAATAAAGTGATACATGAATTAGTAACCTGGAGTAGATGTATTATTTCTAAGGCAAAGGATTTTTGTTAGGCACTTAAATACATATTCGGAAACGAAATATGCTTTCACAAAATAATCCAATGTATAACTTCGGCTAATTCAGTCAATTTTATTTAGTCTATATGTTTTTCTTAAGTCCCCTTATATTTATTGCAATTAAATTTCAAAGCTTCTAAAATTTCAATTACCAATTATCGGCCATATTCCAATTCATATTGATTTTATTCAATTCATTCAAAACAATTAATACCTTCAATTTGACTTTAAACAACACATTACACTACAACTTTAATCCCATCAAAATGTACAAAAGTACATTCACTTTTCTGACGCAGACACAGAAAACATTGCTTTAATAGCCAACAACAGCAATAAGAAGAACCAAAAAAAAAAAATTATGCCAAAGGATTTGTTTTATTAATAACTGTTAACCACATATGCGGAAATGCAGGCCACACAGGACAAAGTTCCCGTAGCTATAAAAAATACAATCAACACCCACTCATATTTTGTGTCAACAGCAACAACAACGAAACCAAAGGACACAAGAAAAACAACAAACAAAAAATCAAGGCAACACAAACAACAACAACAAAGATAACAGCAGCGATATGTTTTCTGGTTACCATTATTACTGTAGTAATAACAGGGACAACATATTCATATAGCAATCATGCAGGCCAACGACTGTCATATGTGCAAAAAATATATATGGATTTATTTTTACAATACCATCACACACTAACACAGACACAAACAAATATCACATTTTTGTTAACACAAACGATTCTCGATAATTGGGATGGAGAATTTTTTTTTCTGAGAAAAATCATGTCAATTAAATTGAACTTTCTTCGGAGAGATTTAACAGAGTATTAATTTATGTGAAGTCAAAAGGTGACGGCTGAATGAATTGGGGACGAAAATCATTCTCCTTTAGAAATGTCGGATTTAGCCTTTTACATTCATTATATTTCTAATTTTTCATTAAAACCTAGAATGTACAAATATTTTGGGATGTAATTTTAGAAAATATTTCCGTCTTTGTCAAATTTGATAAAATAACCTCCATTCTACGAGAACGGAATTTAGAACTCTACAATTATTCATTCATAGGCCTACGTTCTGCTTCTCGACTAACTTCAATATTTTTTCAACTTCATTTGTGGAGAAATCATCACACCTCATGTATTCACTTGAGGCCCTTAAAAAGGGCCATTAGGTGCGTTATGTACCTTAACCTCAGACCAGATTAATCCGTACAACGATCAGCCATTGCTATAACTTCAAAACTGTTGTATAGGAGAGAAGCAAAAGTGAATCTGTTATAAATTAAAAATCTGCAGTCTCCTCCAATGTTCTGAAATTATGCTTTGTTAGTGGAAAATTTCAATATTCGAACTTCATTTTCGTCAATTATCATATTTTTAGATCTACGCTGCATTTCGACCAAACATCAGCATTTTTCCAAACTCTTGTTAAATAGAAAGTTTCCATTCCCATTTGTGAAACACCCCTCGCACGGAATCACAGCTACCAATATGGCTGCCTATACTATAAAATGAACTACAAATAAAGTAGTCACACTTTTCAATATTGATTATTTTATTTCTAATAATCCACAATCCATGTACAATTGGATTATTAGAACATTAGGATAGCCTTTAAATTTTGAGCTGAGTTACCTGTCATTGGTTGAGACTTTTGAATGGTCCATTAACGTTTTCCCAATTGTGTGAAGATTCGTTTCTCACATATATACTTTTATGCGCTGCCTGCGACGTAATTTGGTCAACATTGGAATATCAGTATCACCTTTCAGTACCTTTAAGCAGTTGAAAGGTGAGTTATGTAGTTTCGAATCCGCATAAACCTTAAGATCTGAGGTTTGACACTACTGCGCTTATCGACACGTGGTCGCGTGATCCCTCCACGCTGTAGATAACCAAATCAGGGAATTCGGCATATTTTCAGCCTATTTCGAGTGCCTTAATTGAACATTACTATTTTAATATGTTCTGATCGCAAAACTTCGCTTAATTGGACCCCACTCTTGGTTTCAAAAATTTGATTTTTATACCCTACACAACTATATTGTCAGGGTATTATATTATAATGTGGCCAGAAGAATTTGTAATGCATAATTTTTTTTTTTAGATATTTTCCACGAGAAATGGAATCTGTCCAAAAAATAATCGTGACAGTTTCAATGGAGATCGGTAAATATTTATGGGGTCAAATGGACCTCGACTTTTGTGTAAAAATCACAAAATTTGTGTTCCATAAATTTACTCCTGAAGGACACAGATCCTATTGCATGTACTCCGATGTAGAAGTTATACGAAGACTATAATTTTTTGTGATGAACGGATCATATTTCGGGAATGAAATGGACCGAAAACGCCACAATTATAAACCGAACATCAGCAATGTTCCATGGGATAGGCGATCTGACCAACTAATTCGAATGGCTGTCATTATAATAAACGGTCAATATTCGCCGGATAAAATATACAACTTTTTTTTTTGAAAAATAACATTTTAATGTTATGTAGAAATTGTTTACACCGGGCAAAAACGATTCGGAAAAGATGCCCCAGAGGAGCTGTCCCTAATCGGTCAAGAGAGTGCAAATATTGCGAAATATAACTCAGGCTCGGAATATAGATCCACAGAAATTTGGAGCTTAGTGGTAGTTGTGTAGGGTAAAACAACTACAACTTCTCAAGAATATATCATTAAAATTTCAAGTGAAAAGCTCAACATATATTGTAGATGTAGCTGAGTGCTTCTCAAACATTAAATGCATTTTTCTCGAAACAGTATATTTAGGAATGACGGTCGCCGGAACTCAAGCTCTAATAAATCCAATCCGTTTCAAAATTTAACACGTTATTCTTAATCTATATACCTATCGTATGAACTAGGATAGATCCCATTGGATTCTTATCGAAAATTTCCATATTTTCCAAAAAAGTATTTGCCTAGGTCTGCCATTTTGTCAATTTTCGACCCAGATATGTATTCTTTCTAATTGCGTTGGCATTTTGAGATTAAGATGTTCCAGTAATCGGCAATCATGCCCTCCATCGAAAAAAAAATTGAAAAATATTATTTATTCACATAAAAATATTATCCCGTTTTAAACATAACCTTATGCAGAGCCAACTGTACTTCATATTAAATATGTTTCTGTATATATTAATGTCCTTTAGATGCGTTTTAATGCTATACCACCAAACAAAGAAACATTGTGTAACCCACTCAGTCGCAAAACCATTTAAAAATTTGTAGACTATATACGATTTTCCGCACTGTCATATATCAGCGCACTGGCGAATGAAATGAAACGAACGAAAAAAAACCTTTGCTACTTTATTTACTGCAGTACAGGATTCTTCATCCGGGTTTGTTTTTGCTTCCATCAATTGACAGTCACTGTGTTTTGATATTATCCATTTTGCAACAAGTGCATATTACATGAGAAAGGACATGTGTTTTTTTTTTCATACACATATACCAAGTTGGAGGGTAAATGTATGCCATGAAATAAAATTCACATACATGTTTAAAAATAGGCGACGATTCCCTGCGAATCAATGGATGTGTGTGTGTTAGTCCGAATTGGTGCGTATACCCTATTAAGTACAAACACATAAATTACTTTGGCCTGCGGTTGAAAAACAGTACAAAACTATCCCACAGCAATATCATGTTTATTTGTTTACCCTTATTTTTACGAATTTCCCCGTAGTCTGTGTATATGTGGAGGTGACAGGTTTTTCCCTCTGTAAACCATTTCTCATCAAGTGCATCCAATCTTTGATATATATTTTTATGCTGAAACTTGGTGTGTGACTACATTTGTATTTGGTGTGACGGAATTTATCTGTTTAAACAATACAAAGTTCTGCTGTGTTTTTATTAGAATCAGAAAATGTAATAATTCTGCTTTTCATTGTGTGATGCATTCTTTTAGGCGTTACACAAAAGTGTTTGATATTATTTGAAAGTAAATATAGTTTTTAAATATATTCATAAAATATTCTTACACCCAACATGTTGTAGCCTATTTCTGTTTGAATTTTCCAACACTTGTTTATTCCACAATGATACAACACTTCAATCACCCTCAGCGAATATTAATTAAGATTTTTTGTTTCGCTTCTTTGTTAAATATTGGTATACGATTTTTTGCCTGCATTACCCCTACACTATATATTATTGTTGGGGTATCGACCGGTAATAATATATGCGGAGAGCATCACATCGAGATGTGACACCTCGCCGCTTCGCCATGGTGATGATTGAATTCTGTTCACATTGTTAACCACCGGCTAATCGAATTGATGCTCGGAATTGTAACGATGTCTGAGTGAATTTACATTCATATCATGCTGTTTGTTGAAATGGGGGTTTTTACGCCTCGGCTGGGAGTGCAATAATTTAATATGAATAAGGTATTAATAAAAAAAACTGGTTATATTTTAATATTAAAAATATTGGTGTTCTCTAGTGGAACATAAATTGAAGTAACAGAAATATGACCAGCATTATGGAAATAATACATTTATTGGAGTATTTATTCGATATGTGTTTTTGTTTATAACCGTGTTCAATTATTTAAATACCTCGCAGAACTTAGTAATCTTAAAGTCATATTAACCGATTATTTTGGAGGCGTCAGCATACTCTTTAATTTTATTTTAACCCACTATAATTCCGAGAAAATAAAAATATACCTTTAAAATAGTTCACATTGAAAGTATTGCGTCCTTTGCCTTGATTTAAAAAAAAAATAAATTGTAATTTTTTATAGGAGGAATATGTGAAGAACATATTTGCTTATAATATTGTAGGTGTGCGTTGCATATTTTTAGGCTATCTAGGGGTAATTTATTTATACCCTACTCATATGGTGCACTTTTGGACTATGTCTTCTAAATCCTCTTGATTTGAAAATCGAGGTAACAAATCCCAAATTTGCTGTTATCTGTTTATGTGTGTATACATATTTCACTAGATTTACTTGCAAGAGACAATTCCTATCTGCGCAATTTCTCGTCATGGTAATATCAACTGGCCATCAAGATCAGTCTAATAGTGTCAAACATTAGACTTTTTTATTGGGAATACAAAATACCGTGTTTATGAAAATGTTTTCATTGGCCGTTGGTTTGCTCGGCGACCAGGACGAGCATCGTCATTGACTTTTTCTCAGCCTTCCTTAAGCGTTTATACCACCATTAAACTTACGCCAAATATTTTTTGTTTGTTTGAGCTATACCTAATCTACGGCGAAACAAAGAAAATTCACATGCGTAGACAGCAGGATATGTCGCTTTTTGGTTTACAGAAAACGAACGGGTCTATGTCCTTCAGGGGGAAAATATATACGCTATAGAATACAAATTTTGTCATTTTCCACACAAAAGTGAGGGTGCTTATTCTTTGCCCTGATCCCCTTCTCCATGTAAAATTTCACGATGTTCGGGCCATTATTGCTGCCTCTGGAGCGACCAGAAAAACCGACAAAAATTTAGTATTTGGTCCATTTCATCCCCTAAATATTAACCGATCTTTCCCAAAAACAATAGGGGTCTTCATTGGGTTTTTTGATTATTGAAAAAAGGAATATGGAGAATAATTAAAAATGATTTTCCGTCAATTTTGCATTTAGTTTCTTGATATTGGGCTTTTATTTTTCAGAACAAATGTACTGTATCTCCCGAATGCCAGGATGTAGTGATGTCGAATTTTGTTCATATTCTACTTAGGAGAGTTTCATTAAATCTGTACACAGAAAATTGTTCTATGATTAGGGGAAAAAATTGATCAATATTGATCCCCGTTTTGGTATAGCCCTGTATGATAAGACCTTGAATATACCGGGGAAGCTATGAATATATAGGGGGAAGCTATTAGTAAATCATCATTTTCTCACGTCTTTATCGGTATATTCAAGGTCTTATCATAACATGTGTGTTCTCCTAGGAGCCTCCATTAATGTTACCTACTGGATTTTTTATGTCCTACGCAAAAGGCAAGAAGACAGACCAAATTGTTAATTTGTCCAAAGGAAGATTGTGTACATCGGGGTCTAGTGTGGGAAATATAAACGGCGGCCTTTATAAAAATTACAAAAGAGCTGTGCTTCCATCAAACCAATTACGGATTTAAAAATATTGACCAAACTTACCATGAAAACAAAATAAACATTAATTTTATATAATGTTTTTTTTTTTCACCGGAATGTCATGTTTTTATATTTCATTATTTTAACGTTTTCATAAATAATTGTGAACACAAATGTTACTACTACCGTTTCTTCCAGTCATTGAACCTGACACACATTGAACGCACACATTTTCCTAATGCATTTGAATATGCATTGCAGTAAATTTTTGGTTCCTGCAACAATTGTTGACTTAACAACTTTGTTCTAGTATTTTGTTGTTGTTTCTGTTTTTTTTTATTCGAGAACTTTTTGAAAGTTTATTTGCAATACGTCAAAATTGAACAATGTTTATATTATTATGACAACATTGTGTTATTTATTCGCTTCTCTAACTTTGCCATTGCATGTATCGAAGTGGTAGTTGTTTTTGTTGCATTTGTAGTTGGTTGTAGCATAGTTTTGGAGCGTATGCAATAATAATGGTACACAGCTGCAATAACAAGTAACGCTTTTGTCCGCGGTTAACCAGCAATCAGATGTTGCAACTAAACCAAAAAAAACTGAAAAATTTCCTCCCCTTCCCAACTCTTGTAGTTTGGGTTTCGCAAAGACACCAACAAAAAATGTTTCTGCACTGCAATGCGAGTGTCAACATTTACAGCTTCACAAATAGCTATGGACTTGTTTTCAGTATTTTTTGTTGTTGGACGATTTCGTTGTTGTTGTTATGGAACAACTACATCGATTGGCCTTCACTGGAATTCCTATGAATTTGTAAACAGAAATTGAAACTATTTGTTGGCTCGGTTGTTCGCTTGATTGTCATGATCCTCGCTTTGTTCTCTGAAGCTGGCATTGCTGTATTCTGCCGAGATGAAAAAAAAACTAAAACACAAATTTAATTGAGAATTTATGATTTTTTGTCTTGTGACTCAACTGCAACAGTTTACACTGCATCGGATTTTTACTCGGTTTTTTATATTGAAATCAAATAGTTTCGATTTCAAAGAACATGAAAAAAATGTGTTGTTATGAAGTTTTCTTTTGACGTTTGCCAACAAAAATATATAAAGAATTGAGCTTGTATGCATTCAAAATGGCAAATGGGTAAATTTTTATTTTTTGTTTCTTTTTTTAATATCGATATATTTTGAGGTAGTATTTAGAAAAATGAAACTATTACAAATGAAAATATTTTTTAAGAAATAATTTGTCTTTGGTTTATCTGATATTTTTTAGATAGTTACCATTACAATTTTTACGTTAAGAATTAGACAAATAGAAAAACGAAAACAATTTGTTGCTACAACTGTTGTTCTTTTTTATTGTATATATCCATATTGTTTGCAAACATACAATCATTGTGTAAAAACTTCATATGAATATCTCTTATACACTCTAATTGAGAAGCTGTAGAAGTTCCTCTGTCCCATATAAAGTGTGAGCAAATTGAAAGCTTATAACGCATTTTCTGCAAAATCGGGGTTTCTGAGTTATTCCTTTCTTGCAGCAAATGAGCGATATGCTAGTGGACTAGTGTGTCATCTTCTATAGCGTATGATCAATAAAAATGCCATTATTTTTTTTTTCATATATCATACGCTCTTTTCATATTACGAATTAAAATTACTTATACGCTTCAAATTAAAAATACATTTTTACAGCTTAATTATGCATTACAGCGAATCACACACCCACACACATTGCATTGTTGTAATTCCCCTTTATGTTCGACATTAAAATATATATTCATCAACACATTTATTTCAATTGAAAACACATTAATTTACAATATTCCACTATTTGAAATAATAAAACGCTTTTACACTGACATACACAATTTTTCATTGAGTTTTCCTATAAACACAAACATTATTAGTCAATTATGAAGAATAAGAAGAATAAAAAAATAAATAAATTGCGAATTATTTAATTCTCATGAAACATTAATTTGCACGTACTTCGTAATTCATGCCAGGCAATCATTGCATTTAAATGTCACTGGAATATCAACAACAACAGCTATAAATGAAAATAATAATAAAATAACGTATAACATTAATGCTGACAAATTGTATAATTTTATTGCAAAGAAAATGAAACATTAAACTACGATATTTTTCACACAGCACACATACACACTTTGGAGAGGGCTACATTTTGTGGTAAACAATTGTGGGTGTAATAAAATGAAATTTAATGTGTGAATCGCAATGGAAGTACTTACTTTTCGGGCACTTGTTTTCCATCATTGGTCTGAAAATAGCCTTCAAATGTCAGTATGAAGGAATTCAAAAAATTCTGTTCCATAAATTCGAATATTTATCATCAAGAAGTAAAAAATCGTTTAATTTGGTTGAGCCGAATTTCATATACCCCTACATTCAAATGTGTTTTATACCAAACTATCGATTCTTAGATAGGAAAATTTAGCTAGGACCGTAATCCAAAACATCGAATAATGGGTTATACCGTTATATGGAGTCTGAAATTTGGTAGAGACTTTATACCTAATGAAATTCCCAACTATTCTTAAATTACTGAACATCCAAAGGCACCGTGATATGGATTTTTTTTTTTAATAAATTATTATTAATTTTTCGTAGAAATATTTGCTCCACAATGGTAACCCAAATTACAGCCAATTCAGTTGGAAAACGTGTCCAGAATATATAAAATTCGTCATGTGCGGTCTGTAGCATTGCCACAATTCCACATTTTGGCCAAAAGACACTGGTTTGAGGCGACTCATTGTCTTCTTCGTTTTTTACTCTTCACCGTGATAGATAGTTTGTTTTTCCGTTTGTAACTCATTAAAATACACATTTCCGATCCTATAATGTATATATTAGGCTGTGGAAAATTATTTTTTTAATAAATGACTGTACTGATAGATTTCTCGTACAGTATCGATCAAACTATTTCAGATTTATGCTCGTAGGAAAAGGTGACATTTCGCAGTATAAAAAATTATTTTGCTGTTATTTGTTGGATGCATTCAGTTGTGAGCTACAGTGTGTTAAAAATGGAAGCGAACAAAGATAAAATTCGGTACATTTTACAGCTTTTCTTTGATAAAAGCGAAAATGCAATGGTGTTTATGCTTCCGATACTGTAACAGCCTGTTTCCTGTTATTTGTTGGATGCATTCAGTTGTGAGCTACAGTGTGTTAAAAATGGAAGCGAACAAAGACAAAATTCGGTACATTTTACAGCTTTTCTTTGATAAAAGCGAAAATGCAATGGTGTTTATGCTTCCGATACTGTAACAGCCAATTATGTGCAATTTTAGTTCTTAGGATTCCGTCCAGGAATTTTTAATGTTAAAGATGCACCTCGCAATGGTAGGCCGATCGTCGAAAATGCCGATAAATGATCGAGAAATGCCTTTAAAATGGCAACAAATCATACAACAAAACGGTGCATATTTGGCCTAAATCGGACATTCCGAAGCATTTTAAATAAAGTTCTATAGTTCATATAAAAATAATGGATTTCTTTTTCTCCACTGAAAATTAAAAGTATAGGTTATCTTCTTCTGGCAGAGCCCATATAATGGTACCTCTAATTTTCAGTAGTTTAAGATTTTGAGTGAATATGTTGACCGAATTGGCTGTTATTTGGCACATTGCTTTCTTATTGGGCCCAAATAGCTCAGCTTAAAATTATTAATATAGGCCCACTTCTTTGGATAGCCACATATAACGGTCTCCTTTTGAGGGTAGTCCACAAGTATCCCCCCATCTTATTTTATAATAATAAACAGATTTGTTACACTTTTTCTAGGTATGGACTTCTAAGACGATTTAGTTACCTGTTGTAATCATTTTAAAACCTAGAATCCCAGGTTCGAGAATGAAATATATCGGCCCACATTATATACCTATTGTGATGTATACATAACAGGTTTCAATTAAGCATAGTACCTCATTCTTACACGCTGTAGTCTATATTGGTCCCACTTTAGGTATAGCCTCCAAGTCGAACGCATACGAAAATTTTTTTCTGCAATTAAAATTTTCAAATTGAACCCCACCTGGCCGAACTTAACGAGAACTTATGAAGAAAATCTAAAGTCGATCTTAAAAAGTCGACTTTTCGATTTCCTTAAGATCAAAAATCGACTTCGGCTTTTAAGCAGTGTATACACTATCACTTTTGAATGACAGTTTTTTATCGATTACTGACTTTCCAACAACCATGAATATTTTTGTGGTTGCCTAATGAATGACAATCATGAGAGGCCACACTATCAAACAAGCAAAATTTGGGCAAGAGTGTCATTCAAAAATGCTACTGTGTACAACGCTTTAGACTTTTCAATTCAAAAAGTCGATTGGTTGAAAATCGATTTACCTTTCGCTAGTAACAAGTACGGGAAAAATGTTTAACTTATAATATTAATATCTGAAGCCACAGGGAATATTTCGTAGAATATTAAAAAGCCACACAATATCTCATTGACGAACAGAAGGAAGTCTTTCAACAACGATCTAAAAGTGAACAGTCTTCCCACCGCACGGCGAAAATCGTCGAGTCTTTTATATATGAACTCAAGGCCAATCATTTATTCGTAGACGATATATTTTGTAGAAATGCTGGCGGAGAAACAGTTTCTATTCCCTACAGCACACTGGAGGCGGGGTCTTGTACAAATCGTTGTAACTAGGATGTTATTTGATGAATCACTCTGTGAATAGTTGTATGTCTGTCCGTCGGTTCCCACTCTATTAACCTATTGAGATTCAATTTGCCACGGCTCATTTATTTGGGACAAGAAAAACAATTCAGACCAAAAATCTGTAGTCTGCCCAATTGGCATGACATTTACATAGATCTCAGGATGGTATGTGAACGAATTGATTAAAATCGGTTTATATATCATGCCAATGGTGCTCCAAAGAAATTACCTATCTCAAAATTCAACCATGAAATTTAAAAAAACATTGGAAAAACTTTAATGTCACCTTCCTATCAAAAGGTAAGGCACTCCTGTGAAATTACCGATTTTTTTACTTACAAGAATTATTTCCATTGTTTACATCACTTTAATAGTTGATCAGTTAAGAGGCGATAAAAATCAATTAAAATAACAATCAAAAGTGTTGTACGCAAAAACAACCAACAAAAATATACGAAAGGACCTGCACATTTTATAACGCCTCATAAACACATTTTTAATACTTTCATCATTAAAAGAGATCAATTGTTACGTGAATATGCATGCAAATAAGTTAAGGACAACAACAAATGAAAACACATCGGGTAATGGAAATCGGTCTATATTCATGCGATAATGGATTTTTTTCAAGAATGAAGGGATCTGTGATGGCGTTATACTTAAGATGTCATTAAGTGTGGTTCAAAAGGCGAAGGCGGAGCAAAAACAAAAACATTTCGAAAAAGGCAAAATTCATGCACGTACATCAACAAAATAGTCTATCCGAAGAGTGGTTGGCAAAGACACATAATTATTACCTTGTATGTTGTTGGTGTTGACGTAAAACTACTTTTCATCATGGAGTATTAAAATTGATCTGCTGGCGCAGAGTCTGACAGACAGATAGCAAAAGTTGTATAAATTTATTCATGTATTTCATTTGCAAGGATATTTTTGCATTTCAAGTTGAATGTAAGCGTGTAAACTTAACGCATCCAACCATGGTAGGGATAATTAAAATTCCATACTTATTGATACTTTGCAAATAAAAAGCAGGTCATTTAATGGGCATTGCTCATTAATATCCAATGATGAAAATGCGCTGAATTATCTGTTTTGCAGTTGTCCATCTTTGTGTGTCAATAAATGTATGTAAAGCACATGCCATTCGAAGCAGAATGTATGAAAATGTACGAAATGTATGAAATTTTTAAATGATACAAAGTCCCTACCAGAGGCAAGATATTTTATTTAGACTTCAGCAGTTATATATTTAACTCGAAGTGGATGGCAAGAATTGTTTATAAACAAGCTGACGAAGGAAGTGTTAGGTCTGTTCCAGTACTTTTTTAATAGTAGAGCTAGTAAAAGGGAAACATTTCAAAATCGCTCACAGAGTACAAAAAGTTCGGGAGCGTAAATCTAGTAAATATGTCAAAATTAGACGGTAATACTTCAAAATCAACAGCTGACGAATCGAAAGTCTTTCAGAGGCGACTTAAATAAATTTGAATCTTTCATAGAGGTTATGGAAGGACCATAGTTTTTTATACATGACCTGATACAAAAAAAGATGTTGAGAAGGGATTCTTTTTTAGTCTAGTGAACTTCAGGAAGTCTTTAATAAACAGAATAGACGGCCTAAAATGACGATCAGAAAGTCGTTCACCAGAATTTCAAGCAACTTTTCAAAAGCGAGCAATGACACAGATTCATCCCTAGACGACCTAAACCTCCAGGAGTTTTTCATGAAGTCCAGGGACCGGTGAATAGAAAACCTAAAAGGAAGAGGTTTTTTTCAAAGAGCTGAGGTGCAGGGATTCCTTATAGTAGATAGAACAGAAGGGTATTGAATATTTCTTTGGCAAACTAAAGTAGCGAAACTCTCATAGGCAGGAGTGGGGAAGGCTAGGAAATCCTTTACAGACAAAATAAAGGACAATAATTCTTTCAAATACTTCTTATAGGTCGAAAATTAATTTTCTTAGACAAGGTCTTTCAAAGAGATTACCAGCACTCGAAGACGTGGGTGGGTAGAATATTTCATAGGCAAGTTGAAAACTACAGATTCTTTAAAAAAGGAATTCAAACGCAAGTGTTTTTCATATTTCCTTCAGTTTTTATAGGTAAGTTCTGAGAGAAAGGGAGACTTTCATGGAAACGTCGAAGGCATTTCGATGATGAGCTATGGTGCTTCATTGACGTATTGAAAGTCCGAGAGAACCTTATAGGAAATATGAGGGATAAGAGCTATCAGCGTTTTTTCAGATAGCCAGGCAGACCGTATTGGCGCGCAGAAAAAAGGACATCTATATAGATAGATGTTATAAAATTGTCGCATTATCATCTCTAAAATTTTATTTGTTTCGGAATTTAGAATCTTATTTTATACGATATTTTTTAATCCTGACTGACTTTTTTAACAATTTTTTTTCCTTTCAGGTAATATATCCATTATTTAAAGCAAATGGTAAAACAAATACTATAAATGTAAGTCTAAATATTTTTCTGGAATTGTATAAATAAGACCATTAGTAAACTATGATTACTATTTCTATCATTTTGAACTTGCATCGAAATAAAGATAAAACCTTAGAAAAATTTAGTACAATCGACCCAGAAAAATCACATAATTTCTAGCTTTCTAGCCATCATAATTTCTAGCTTTGAAAAAACTCAAAATTTCCTTATATATATATATATATGAAAAACGGATGAATATATATATATATATATATTTAATCTGTTGTCAACTGCCCAGACCTTATAAAATTTCATAGTCCTATTACAAAAATGTGATTTTCAGTCGAGCAAATCATTTGAATTATTATTACTTTTTTTCAATTTCCTTTACCATCAACATAACATCCTTTCAACATAATTGTTGCCGCATGTTTCTAACACGCAGCTTGGTATCTAAGCAATGTTGTTTCACACACACAACGTTGCAACATTATACATGTGGCATGCAACATATTGCCATAACTCACCACACATGTTGAGCAACTTTTATTACAGGCAAAATAAAAAACAAAACACTCAAAACGCACAAAAATCCTTCAACACCTCACAGCCATCCACAATTTTACGCACACTTAAGCCAAACTCAATTAGTGTCCTGTTTTTTGTTCGAGACATAAATTTCGATTACAATCTTTATTTGAAACTAAAAAACCTACACACTCACACCCCGATATAAACGCACACAAAAGGGTGGTTAACCGAACACTCACTCAGTTCATCTGAGGGGATAAAAAATTGCAATTTCCACTTACTTTGCAAGTGGGGTTAACCAATCATAAGTAACGATAACTCACAAACACACACATACACATGTAGTATGTTTGTGTGTGTGTGTGTTAGTTTTGCGAACCCTGTTACCATTGACACAAACACGGATAAGCATCGAAACGGCAACAAGAACAACCAACCAACAGTAGCAGCTAAAATAAAACCCATGATTTGGGTTCGTCGAACGGATGAACATGGAAAAACGCACTTCCTTAAATTAAAGCAGGGGGAAAAGTTTACGCACACATGTTTACATGGCATGGTGGTATGAATCGAACAAATCATATCCTGTATAGCAAAAAGATTTAACCGAAAAAATAGCATTGAGCCATTTTTTTCTTGTTTTTTTTTCGTTCTGAAACGAAAAGGAAATTTAATTTCACAGAGACTTGACACATTGGGCAACATGTGGCTCGTTCCAAACACAAAAAGAAGAAAGAAAAAGGGGCGACATAGCCGATGACAGGATGACTATATGCCATAACTTTGTATTAGAGTATTTGATGACTACCACGATGAGGATGATGGCGATTTTGATGAGGAAACACGTCACAATACGATGTTACAACTTGATAGGCCTTTGTTGCGTGCATGCCCAACGAACTTTGGTGCAAGAACCTAGAATAACATTTCCTTTTTACATTGGAAAAAAACAAAGGGACGAACGGAAAAACTTGAAAATTGAAGTAATAAAGTCCGCTTTACAGTATTTTACTTTCCGGCCAGCAGAGCGACAGCCGGACAGACCGATAAACTAACGTCCATGGCGTCCATGTTATGTCCTTCTATTTTGGTTACTTGTCCAGTAACTGAGTGCCATTTTGATTTATGATTCTCGGGTTGAAATAAGGAGCACACATACACAGTCGAACACTCACTCGCACACACACACACGGATAAGCTTATATGCGAGGCAAATGTGTTACATTTATGTGTAACAGAAGCTACAAAATGGATATTTATTAACTCGTTGTTTGGAACATATGAACTACTAGTTTTGTCGGGAAGTTTGTTAGATTTTCCATGGTAGCAGTATTAAATGTTGCTTTGCTGCTACGAGCCAGAGGTTAATCTCAGGTAATACGAACAGTGGTTGGAAAAATGGTGAAGATTTTTTTATTATGAAAATAAGATGAATATCAAGGGCGCGACGAACTGAACTAAATAAAAATATAACCAAATCAAAATAGATATTCGGTAATTAGAAAAGGCTGAGTAGTATAAAACCCATGTAAATCGGAAAACCCTTTCTTAGACGACCATTAGCTAAATATAAGCAAGCTTTTTTGTGAAGATCTGAAAGAATGGGGTCTTCCATAACCCCCTGTAACCAGCTGATTAGCAGAAACTCCACCATAGCCGAAAGAAGGCAACAAGTCTTTCATAGTTGGGCAGAAGAACAGTGAATATTTCATAAACCAGCATAAGTGAGCAAGTATATAGGCAAACTCTGAAGACCTTTCCCCAAAGGTCTTTCATTGAAGCTCTTCAATGAAAGGGGTACAGGGTCAAAATGTTCAATATTTATAGATCCAATATTACACGAAAAGAATGGATCCGGTTTTAACCAAACTTTGCACAACATACTATCTCTAACAAGCCTAGATGAAGTCCGAAGCTGGGACTTGTCGGTCCTCTCCATCTGCTACCTCCCCCACAAATGGTCAACATTTTCAATATTTATAAATCCAATATCAGTCGATTAGTATGTCCGATTAGAACCGAACTTTGCACATCCTATTATCATTACCATGCCTAGAAAAAGTCCGAAGATGGGACCCATGGGCCCACTTCCTCTGGTATAAAAGCTCATCTATAAAGGCTCCCTGTTCCTCTCCCCGTTCGCATTCAAAGACTACCTTCGGACAGCACGCATTTAAACCCAATCACGAATATGTCACAGCCATTCAGTTTATCTATCTGCCAGCTCGTCTACAAAGACGACTATCAGCTCGTCTACAAAGACAACTATCAGCTCGTCTAAAAAGACGAGCATCAGCCCGTCTACAAAGACGACCATCAGCTCGTCTATAAAGACCACCAACAGTTTCATTATACAACATGCTATATCTAGTCTATAACGACGCCCTTTAGCTCGTCCATAAAGACATTGTTCAGCTGATCTATAAAGACGTTTTTGAGTTTGCCTGTCTTCACATCTTTATGAAGCCCTTCAGTTCATTTACGTAGAAGTCCTTCGTCTGGTTTCACATCTATAAGAAAAATGTAATAATTTCTGATCGCAAATTATGATGGCTACACCCTTGCCAGTGGCAAGAAATTCATGTTTACCACAATTTTATTACCCACTGTAACTTTTCCCATTCAACTCTAAAACTTATGGTCAAGCTTTCATTCGAGGTTTTTGGGATATACGTTTGCCTTTGACATTACTGCAATGATACTTGTGGCTAGCTAGTTAGTGATTTCCAACACCCTCTTCCTCTCTATTTCCCTCTTTCACTCTCTCCGTCTCTATACGACCATTTATCTCAGTCACACTTTACTTTCTCTAAACATGACAAATGGATTTTTTTGGCCACCTGAACACGTGGCCAAAACATTCTCCATTTATACCACCAATGGTTTCAACCTGAATTTTTGTGGCACAAAATGTAATTGAGGGCAGAGTGGAGGTGAAGCTCAAAAAATGATAAATTTAATTAAGTTTAATATGCTAAAATAAGCCACACAAAAAATTTATGTTAATATACTTTCTCCTGAAAAGGATAATAAACCACAAAACGGATATATTTTATAAATTAAGAAGAAGGAGAAGGCACGCCTTGTGCTTAATGATTTAGCGTGATAAGGAAACATTATCTGTAAATGAAAAATTTGTTATTTGTTGCTTACAAGTCAGTAAGTCACTGGGGTTTCTGGAGTGCGAAGAAAGTACATTAAAAATTAAAATAAAAAAAAACAACAAAACAGCAGCATGTTTAGTAGATATATAATTTGTGTTAAATCTACCACCTTGTCCATATATTTCACAGGGTTTACACAGAATAAAGTTTTTGTATATTTACAGGTCTCAATTATTCATAATTGAAATTTCGAATTTCAAGTTGGGCCTAATACTAGGAATTCGTTAAAATGGATTTCAACAAAATGTGTTGTAGATTCAAACCTATTCGACCTTATAGAATCCAGAGAGATATTCGCTATAAAACTTAGGTCATATAGGAAGAAAATCATTAATATACTTAGTATTTAAAGTAAACAACTTAAAATCGCTAAATCACAATAAACCAACTGATACTTAAACTATTTGCTAACAATTTTCTCCTCCCAATAACGTAGGCAAATTGTCGTACTCCCGTTTCGCCTCCATAACAAGCCTTAACAAATTAGTTTTTGGCGTGACCTTCCTTCTTCTAACCCAATGAATTTAGATATTCAAAAGAAGTCTGCAAGCCTACTGGTAATTGTGTTCACGGCTGAGCTGACTAGCTAAACTGCTTAACAGTCTTGTAAATGCCAAGAATAACTATTAGTTAAATTTTTAAGACAAGGATTTAAAAGGGATATTTTGTTTACAAAAATGTTAACATAACCACTAAGAAAAGGTGTTAAACATAAATTGTTTGTATGTTTAGGGCGAGGGGGTGAAAGGTCAAGTTGCCTAACATTCGGGGTTATTTAAATAGCTGAACATGAAATTGTTGGAATAAATTTTTGTGAATGTGTAGGTGTGGAAATATTAAATAATTGAGTGTTAAACGGGCTATTAGGGAAAGGGAATGGTTGAGAAGGCTGCTTGTCACAACAAAATAAACAATTTAGATTGTGAGATTAGATTGTGTCGGAATTTAGGGAATGAGATGAAGGGAAATCGGCGTGCCATATAAGGAAATTGTTTTTTTTTTTTAATCCATAGGAGAGAATAATGTAAACATTTATTCAGTAAGGAAAAACCCAAAGTCGGAGCATATATCAGACAGATCTCTGGTGAACTACTCACATGAAATCGGACGAAATAAAGCAATTCATTCGGGATTTTGGTTCCCCAATGGGCATGAAGTCGAACCAAATTATGAGAGCTATATGTAAATGTAAACGAATTGCAAAAAAAAAAATAATAATAATACAAGTAATTTTAGGGTCAGTTCGGTGGGCGGTGCTAAATTTTGTGCGGGACACTTGAGAGCCTTTGGTGCATCATTTACATAAAAATCTGAAGTTTGGCACACACACAATTCTATACAAAATTCGGTTCGTTGTGAGAGCAACATTAGGCATTTGTCACCAAATATACCGAAAATAACCAATTTCAATAGTAACTATGGGTCTACCTCCTTTCACTTTGAGTTATACCTATGTTTTGTAATAAGCGAGAGGGAAAGACACAAAAAAAAAAATTAATAATTGTGGTGGCGTGGCCTTTATTCAGAAGGTCATGAATTTTGTAATTTTATTGAATGACATAAATACCAAATCTGAAAGATGTAGATAGAAGCAAGAAGATTTAAATTAAGGGTCTATGTCAAAATATAGAGAACCATTAACATATACAAATGCGACGGAACTATTATATTGGAGTTATGTTAAAATATAAATGGAAAATGAAAAGGTTTTGCAAAAAATGAAACAGGTCATATATATTTAAATCTTAATCATAAATTGAAAACGATATTTGCTTTCTCTAAAAGCTCAAAAGATTTTTTTTAATTTTAGAACAAAAACTCTGAATTGTGAAAATATAATCGAGAAGTTTTAAGAAATATTTTCTAGAACTATTTTAGCCAGTAAACTGATATATGAAAATCCACATTTTTAACATTTTAATTCATCACCGAAATTAAATTCAAATTTATATTGATATGATTTAACACATTTTATATTGTATTGGATTTTTATATTTTTCTTTATTTTTATATCGCATGTAATAACGTTTATCATTTATTTATATTTATTACAACGACATGTATATGATACATACATAAATATCACAATGGACCTTGTCGAAAAAAAATCCCAACATATATGCCAATTAAATATTTACAAATAAAAAAATAGATGAATACAATAAATAAAGAAATCAATGCAATTTAAATCAAATAATGTCATATCATACATGCATGCAATTAATAATAAAAAACCAAAATTTTTAAAAAAGTAACAAACATTTTACACAGGCTTACATATGTATGGCACTGGCGTAGCTAACATAGTTATTTGGCGAGGAGAAGGAAGGTGGTAATCTTCCTCCCAGTAAATTATTAAAAAATATTTTCTTTAATAAACTCAAACATTTTTTGCAAACAAAATTAATATTTTTCTTCTTTAAAAAATAAAGAAAAAAATACTTCCCCGCAAAAAATAAACTTTTTTCTCAAAATAGTAGCACGAACACACATACACATCTTTTTTGTTAGAAGGAAAACAGACAGGAAAATTGTTACAAATCCCTAACTGTTTTTGTTTGTCGACTGACTGCATCTGTAACAAGAACAACAACAACAAATTTAATGATTCATAAAACTTTAGACACAAAACTTCGGTGGATGGAAATATGTTGATGGCATATCTTACTGTCACATTACAAATTAGTTTGTTTGAGGAATTTATATGTCATTAGCGGAAAAGGAACATATGTAGCTTAAAGAAAATTTTACAAAATAATTTTCCCAGAGGATTTTCGATCAATCCGCAGAGAAATGTGTAATAAATATTTTCAACCAAAATCATAACAATTTAAAACGTTGTTAATTTCGGCCGGGCTGAACTTTTTCTATTCTCCACTAAGAGATACATCAAAAATACCTAAATTCGATCAGAACTTTTATATTTGAATGCTATGTCCATATAAAATTTTCAGGATATATATTTAGCTATATATGTGCGTACGTATATCTGCTTGGTAAATTCAATTATAAAGTTTTTACATCAATTTTTTCCTTTTTGTTGTTGTTATTATTATTGTGTTTTTGTTTTCTGTTCGTTAAAGAATCAAAAATGATATGATCTGTTATTGTTGATGTACTAAATGTGTTCGTGTTGTTTTAAATCTTTGCGAATCTTTGTTTGTAAAACACATACATATAAAAAGTATGTATGTCGGTTTCGTGTAATAACTATAAACAAATGTATACCTTAGGTATTTGTAATCCAAAATATATGAAACATATACATATGCATGTTTATATCCTGAGTTTAGAGTGGAATATGGGATGTATATGAATTGAAAATTCGATAATATACTTTTATTCGATAATATTCGATAATATACTTTTGTATAAATATTCCTTATATTCCAAATATCGGTATTTTAGGGCGTTTGTGTAGTGTTTTTAATTCACATATACAAAAATTAATATTGGACCAAGGGTCGATGATGTAGCCCCCAAATACTACTCAATATTATTCAATATTTCGATTTTCAAAGAAAAAAACAAAAAAATGGGCCTAGTTTCATTTTCCGGGACTTAGGTGGCCAAAAAAACTTTCCTCCTTCAAAATTTTTAACATTCAAGTGTCTACCTTGCCCACACACAAATGAAACGCTTCATTTTGGGTATACTCAAGGCCCTAATACAATTTCCCAACTTGAGTGTCAGTAGTTTGACTTTAGTTTTTAGTTCGATGCACAAATCACTAATTAAGAACACGTTTAGATTACTAGATCAACACGATTTCAAACATCAATTTCATAGTGTATACGTCACGTTAATCCTATTCACAAATCCAGTGGATTTCGTACTCTTAGTGGCGCTGAATTAATAACTTCAAAACCAGTTGTAATATGGTGCTGAATTTTTACACAAATTCCGCCTATACCCGTGGGAACCGAATCTGGACCAATTCGGATTATTCTTTACTAATGCTTCCATATAACGGTACCCCCGATACTATTTGACAAAAATGTTCATCAAATATATTTCTGCCAAAAATTTAGAATTCCAAAAGAAATAACTGAATTACTATTGACAATAAAATAAACGCGAAATCAAAATCATAGTCAGGAAGGAGTACGTAATCGATGTAATGAAAATTTTTCGGAATTTTCTACTTTAATTGTTGACATTCGCCCCGCTAAATCGATGATTTCGATTACTCTGCGGTATATGAGCGCTCGTATTGTCACTGGCAATCATTCTCTTCGAAATGCTCCCTCACAAATAGCATTCGTTGGATTTTACTCGTCTTTGAAGATCCACACGAGTTTTTGGTTTATTACGGGGTCATATGCATTATTACTTATGGCGATCTCTCCAACGTCCTTTGTAGCAACTTAATCCTATTTCATACCCTACACCGCACGGTGGTACTGGATATTATGTCTTTATGTTTATATTTCAAATATGCAAAAGGAAACGATGTATTTTAAGAATGTGCCTTGAATCACTTTCTGAGTCAATTTATGCATGTCTGTCCTCCGATCAGTCTGTTAATGTGTTATTGCAAACAAAGAACAGATCGCTTCCGCATTAGTTAAAAATTGACACATTTTATTTATTTGGCCGAGGAACGACCCCTTTTTAAAATCCATTCAGATTTCAATATAGCTCTAATTTATTTCTATCCGATTTCTCAATAGTCCCAATGTTTGTCCGATTGGGACAAAATATTGTACAGCTTACCAGATTAATGACATGTATGAAGTTTTATTAATATTGTCTTAGATTTATATATAGCTCCTATATATAATTTCGACCGATTTCATCTAAATGGTGCAATAATACCTAACAAACCTCAATTTGTGATGAAATTTTGCTTAGTGTTCCTATAATGACGTGTATTAGGGTTGGTACAGCTACTCCACCTCAAACTTGATATATATTTAATTCCTTTTTAACTACCCTTGTGGCACCCTATAATTAATTAAGCAAACGTATATTTTATTACCACCAATACCTCTTATATACGCCACACATTTTGCCATTTACTAATGGATTTTCTTTTCTATTTTTATTTCATTATAATTTCAGGTAATGAAAAACATGCAGCTTTATATCAGAAAAAATCAACGTCAAAAATCCAAACATTCTTGCTGATTGCCCTTTCTTACATTTTGACCTTTTTCACAAGTCAGAAGAATATTGTTAGAGTTCATGAATATGAAAATGTGTTGGAAAGCCTTGCCAGTTATGTTTTGTATCAGAGTGTGAGTAAAATTTGAGTAATGTTTCCTTTGGCAAATTTCAAGACAATACACAAGACGTAGGTATATAGCATTGACGTTCAGCAGTTTGAGTGACCAGACATGAAGTTATGTTGGAACGCCACACAACACCCGCTCAGTTTTGGCAAAAAATAACATAGCATAAAACACTTCAAAAGTTATTTGAATGCAGTGAAATAAAAGAAGTGGAGAAAAAAAAACAACATACAGATAACAATTCAAAAGTTCAAAAGAATTTTTACAACCAATGCGGATGTACATATTTTTCTGTTTATGTACGGGAATAGGAACATGAAAAAAATAAATGAAAATTAAATGTTTTAAAAGGAACAAATGTAATTATTAAATAAAAAATACATGTTTTGTTAAATTATATTTATAGACGGAGAAATCTCAAATCCCATGGTTGATAAAAAAAATCGTTTAGAAATACGACTCATGATAACGCTTTGTTAAAAGAGAGTGTGGAAAAACAAAATATGATTCCTGCTAATATTTAATCAGCTAAATTGTGGGACTCAATACACCCTTTTCAGATGTTGCCTATTTAATTTTTTATGAGTCATAATAAAACTTAACAAATGCTTTAACTAAACATAATCAATAATATTCTTTCCACTCAAAATTATGAGTATAGAAATATGCGTATACATGATATGTATATTAAATTTCTCAATACGCCTCTACAAGTTCTGTCAATATAATTAAAGCAATCCTGATGGATTTCGAGCAGAAAGTTAGCCTCAAGACAAATTGGCCTTTGACAAACAGGAGGAGTTTAGACGGCGACAATGTTCCACCACAAACCATTGAGAATTGTAAACATACAAACAAACACATTCACACATCGACGGCTGGCTGACTGACTGAATGACTTCCTTTTAACAACTACACACTAAAATGTATACAATTGCATTGCGTGACATTAAAGTAAACTCCCTCTAAACCAACAAATACAAAACAAAAACAATTCACATTTCTGTTGAAGGATACCACGAACAAAATGCAAATAAGTTGGTATGGAAAAAAAAATTGCAACCATGAATTCCAACCTCCAAAAAAATTAACTTGAAGAACTCTGACTTTTTGTTCTTTAAGTTGGTAATTTTTGTTATTGTTCTCAAGTACTAATTCTTATAATCGCTATAATGCTAAACTTTTTCAACTGGTAATGTAAGTGTGCACGCGTGGCTGTTTTTACAAGGAATTGTTTTTTTACAAGGGCGGCAAATCGTTTTTATGAATTTTATAAAAAAATCCATTTTATACAATTAATTATAAGGCATTTACTTCAAAGAATAAGGAAATAAGGAGGTAATTGTAAATGGACAATCAGAGCTATACATTTTCTCGCAATCGCACAAACATTGCCTATTTCGTGCACTATTGTTTACAAATATATAGGGGAGGTCTTTATATCAAAACTGGAACTGATATTCAAATTTTGTCATTTAAGGGCCAATTCGGTACTCTTTGTAAAATGTCCTTGCAATAAGACAAACATTAGGACATTGAGGAAGTATTGTGAGCAAAACCTTATATGGGAGCTGTATCTAATCTTTGGGTTAAATTATTGACCTGTGCCAAATTTCATCTCATTCGGATCATAAATACGAAAGAATTATTCATTGTTTACAATTTAACATGCACAGACGGATGAACATGAACAAAGAGTATTAAAATAAGCTTTCGTTTTTAGATAATAATTTTTTAAATAAATCTTAAAATTATTAGTAAAATTCAAGCTAATTAAGGAAACAGGAAATTAATAAAAACATTTACATGAATGATCCTTCGCCCTACAAAGGCATAAAAAACTCAAAAATTCAGCTTGAGCCCGGCTGGGATTTGAACCCTGGATCTGGGATTTGTTGGTTGTTGTCTTAGCGTTTAAAGCCTCCTCCTTATCTTCCTAAGGTTTCACAAAATGCAGTTGTATACCATTGAAGAAAAATATTGTAGTCTGTATGGAAAAAAACCCGTCACTACAGAAAAATCTGTTCTGAAAAGGAATATTCTGGTGTGATGTCAAATATATATATATATATCTGAACCGATTTGCTCCAATTTCAATAGGGTTCGTCCCTGGACGATTAAATAAGTGATCTGTGTCAAATTTCATCCAATCGGGATCATAAATGCTGCCTGTAACTTATTCACAAAAATACAAAGACGGGCGGACATGCATAATCGACTCTGAAAGTGATTCTATGCATATTCTCAAAAGGAACCATGTGTCTATCTCGATTCATTTTGCCTGTTACAAACATATGTACGACATATGTACATAATACTCTCCTCGTAACATATAATAAGAGTTTTTTTCAAAATATTCACAATAATCAACGTTTTTATTTTTTATTTATTTATTTTTTTTTTTTTTTGTCATAATGTTGTGCACTTACTGAAAATAAGATTCGTTCCATACACATATAAGACTCGATTTTAAATTGTCTGCTCTAATAGCCTTAAGAGAAGTTCATTTTTGACTAATGGTAACTTTTTGAAGAATAGAAGCTCTGAGTGAATTTAAAAAATTGACGCTAATTGTCCTTCAACATTTAAAAATATACATATATATCTTAACCGCTTGTATTTATCCTAGTTCATGCGAAGTGTTAAAATGTCGAACCTGTAGGTTTAAAATTTATTGAATAATCTTAGTCTTCAGTAGTAAAAACCAACTAACGATTTTGCCAGAAGTCGACAATATCTTAGAAATTCTTTTAAATTTTAGCATGACATTTTTAAAAGGCTTTCTCGATTTTCAAAAGAAATAAAAATTAAAAATATTTTTTTTACACACCATGAAAGGTGAAGGGGTTTCCATTAAGTAACATTGTGGTCCATACATAAGTACACTTCAGATTAAAATGTTTTGTAAAAATGCGTGTTTACATCGTATACAAATGGCCTTGAACATACCCTGTACTTTTAGACAAATACACGCCTAATATCCCTTCAAAAATTTTACAAATGCATTGGCAAACACTTGCAATCATGGCGATCCGATTTCCATTTACAATTGCAAATAAATAATTTTTAAAAATCAATTAAAATTTTTGGAATAGGCTTATCTCACCCTTGCAGGCGGTTTTCTAGAATCATTTTTGGTTATTGTAAATGTTAAATGGTGTGTAATCCCAGATCCAATTTCCTCACTATTGACTTCTGTTTCTTTAACAACAGTCACTGAAAAATATATATCGATGTGGCTATGTATGGGTGTGTGTGTGTTCGTAATCAAACCCCATAACCACCATCCCCCCTACCATTCGTGTCTACAATGAAATAATTTTCAATTATGTTGGATTATTCACTTTTGGATTAGCGTGACTACATTGTTCCCGGTTAGATTGAATAATGTTACGGCTGCTCGTGTTGTATTGTTCATTTTGTTGTTGTTGCTGATGTTTCTGTTGTATGGAATTCAAAATATGCCTTTGCTTTGGCTTTAGCTTTAGCTTTGACAAACAATCAAAATGAATATTTGCCATTTGCACAATTTGCCATTATTATTAAACCCATAATTTGTTTTAATAGTTTATAGCTCAAACTCTACACCACCACCACCTCGAAAGTCACCATTGGGGTTTGTTTGAATTCAAACACATGCAGCAAGAAGGGTTTGACATCCACAAGTTATGCGTGAAACATCATCGAGGGTGTTGAATCATCTCAAATGATAAAAAATGTGAGACCTTTGCTGCTGGTGGTGTGTTTAAATTGCCTTTAGGCTTTTTTCTTTGAAGAATTTTTTTCTGCCTCGATTGCGGTTAAATTCTTAATTTGTCTTTAGAAAGAGTCAAGTGTTAAAGGGGGGTTTTTTATTACCCACCTAAAAGCATTAAAGGGAGATAAATTTGTAGATTGGGAGAAAAGTAATTTAAAACGGCATTAAATTTCACCGAATTGAATATCGGTTACAAAGGGGGACACACACTCAATATAGAATTCGATACAAAGGTAAATTATAGGTAGCATCAGTAATAACCCGTATATTAATGTCTGACATAAATAAAATACAAAATTTAATCATCTATATACAAAAATTATCACCTGATAAAATTTGACAAAATTCATTTGTAGCCTCCCATATCTCATATCTCCCATATCTCAGATAATATTAAAACTCTTAACAGTTTTCTATGCTAAGTTAAGCCAAAAACCAAATATCATTTAAGGTATTACGAAGCTATTCAATGACCCACCACTGAAACAAATGTCACTTACCCTGCTAAGTTCTTCCTTTAAAATAATGGTCGTAAATATGTATGTCCATGACATTAGCAACATTATTTACCTCCTTGCGAATCAAACATATGTACATAGGAATCTATGTATGCAAATTCCCAATCCATTCATATAATCCTTAAAGTTCGAATGTCAACTGTTTTATTTATGTGTTTGCAATAATAAAAAAAACAACCCCACCATCGCCATGGTTTTGGAAGGAGTGCAAATTATTAACTACATTTCCTCTCTCATATTAGAAACAATAAATATTTAAATGGATTTTTGTTTTGTCATTGTGTCGTTGTGGAGTTTTTACCGCTTATTTCTGTATTTCATTTCTAAACGACTTTGATGTTGGCAATTATAGCACTAGAAAATTGGTTTCATTCGCTAATGGCGTTGGTAAAAGGGTTGGCAGCAATTTGCCGCGACAAGTCAAGCGTTACAATTGAAATTGCTAGCGGTTTTCGTCAAATAATTTCCCCAAGGCATATTCCGCTGCAGTGGTGTAATTGTGGGAGGGGGGTTTGAATTAAGTGTTTGTTTGGGGAATGACATTAACAATTTGAAGAAATTCAGATGAAAAATATGAAATATTGTTAAAGAAAGTATAAAAAATATATGGTGATGCATTGCTTAAGATCTTGATAAAAAAAAACGAGGAAATTGAAATCGAAGAGGAAATTAAGTTATAATATTCCGGCGCAAATATATTTTGCCGATTCTATCACTTCAATATTTTTTATGGGTACCGTTAAAAATAAGTACAAACGTCGGTTAGGGGACATTTCAGACGTTGAATTCCATGTAATGTCAAGCGAATCAATTTAATTTCAAATGCACAGTAAAACATTCCTGGCCGTTAGTCTTGGTTTGGCCACCGTTTGAGGGGCGTCACCGCTCTTTGACCACGATCTTTTTCGCACAGGGTTATCGTATGTGATCCATTTATCATCTCCAGTCACAATCCATTTAAGAAATGGGTCTATCTCATTCCGTTTGGCCAATGTTTCGCAGATTGAAATTTGATCCATACTTTTTTCTGTTAATTGGTGTGGCACCCAAACATCGAGTTCCTTTTTGAATCCAGCTTTGTGTAAATGGTTTAAAAAAGTTTTATTGTCGATTTTTAGCTCCGATCGTTATATAGGGCATGATAACTCCTCCATCACAACATCAGAATCCAAAAATTCGAAACGGTGTTAGAAAGAGTACATGTCTGGCTCTCGTATGAACTATGTTTATTGGCTTCGCACAAAAAATAAAAAATGCCGAAGCTTTGAAATATTTTTTTATACCCTTCACCACACTGTGGTACAGGGTATTATGTCTTTGTGCATATGTTTGTAACAGGCAAAAATAATCGATATAGACCCATGGTTCCTTTTGAGAATATGCATAGAATCACTTTCTGATTTATGCATGTCCGTCTGTCCTCCGTCAACCGTCCGTCCATGTATTTTTGTTAACAAAGTACAGGTCGCATTTATGATCCGATTTGAATGAAATTTGGCACAGGTCACTTAATTGGCTCAAGGACGAACCCTATTGAAATTGGAGAAAATCGGTCCACGTTTAGGCGTAGCTCCCATATAAGGGTACCCCCAAATTTTCGGTATTTTGAGGTTCTTGAGCGCGTTTTTTACGTGAATTCGCTGAAATTTAGTACTTTGAGTTCTTATTGGGTAGCAAATCTCTCCACTAAAAATTATAAATATGGGTCCATTTTTTCGGATAGCCCCCATATAACGGTACCCCCAATTTTCGGTATTTTGGGGGGTTTTGATCGCATTTTTCGACCGAATTCGCTGAAATTTGGTACTTTGAGTTCTTATTGTGTAGCAAATCTCCCTACCAAAAATGATAAATAAAGGTCCATTTTTTCGGATAGCCCCCATATAAGGGTACCCCAAATTTTCGATATTTTCTTGGGCTCGTTTTATAAGTGAATTCTCTGAAATTTTGTACATTGGGTTCCTATTGGGTACAAAATTACTCCACTTAAAATTATAAATATAGGTCCAGTTTTTCTGGTAGACCCGATATAACGGTACACCCAAATTTTTGGTATTTTGGGGGTTCTGATCGCATTTTTCGACCGAATTGACTGTAATTTAGTACGTCGAGTTCTTATTAGGTAGCAAATCTCTCCAATATAAATTATAAATATAGGTAATTTTTTTCGTGTAGCCCCCATATAAGGGTACCCCCCAATTTTCGGTATTTTGTGGTTCTTGAACCAAATTCTTTTTATACCCTTCACCACACTGTGGTACAGGGTATTATGTCTTTGTGCATATGTTTGTAACAGGCAAAAGGAAACGAGATAGACACATTATTCCTTTGAGAATATGCATAGAATCACTTTTTAAGTCGATTAATGCATGTCCGTCTGTCCGTCCATGTATTTTTGTTAACAAAGGTCGTTACAGGTCGCATTTGTGATCCGATTTGGATAAAATTTAGCACAGTTCACTTATTTGGCCCACGGACGAACCCTATTGAAATTGGGAAAAATCGGTTAAGATTTAGATATAGCTCCCATATATATTTTGCATGAAATTTGGATTTATAAGTAAATGAAGAACTCAAAATGTGGCCGAACATGTGACAAGTTTCGATGAAATCGGTTTAGAGTTCCCATTGAAGCAACTCTATATCTGACCAAAATGACATGTTTAATTTCATGTTAATGGTCCTTCAAAAATGCGAACAGATTCCATCTATATATAGCCCCGTCCGCCTTTTCTACTTTCCTTACTGTTTTTTTTTTTTTTTTTTTTTGAAAATCGCATAATTTTCACCACGAACTTAGTTAAAAAATAAGGAAGTTCTTCAACGATTGGCTTTATCCTAGTTCATAGGATAGCTATACACTACCAGAGAAACATTTCAAAATTTGGAACCGATTGGATTAGTAGTTTTTGAGTTATCGTGCCCGCCATTCGTAAAAACACTGATTTGAGAAAAACGCGTTTAAAGTTTGAGAATCACTCTTGCCGTCACATGATGCTAACACAGTCATTCGGTTATATCTTTAAGAGTAGTTGAGATTTTTCACTTGAAATTTTATATGGACGTTCTTGAATTAGTTTAGATTCGAATTAGATCAAAAAACAAAATTAAAAATTTTGAACCCGAGAATTATAGTTATATGGGGGCAATGTCTAAACGTGGACCAATATGGATAAGGAGGGGAATTTGTTACTCTACTATCCAACAGTCTAAACTAAACCCTAAAATCTACAAAAATTTAAATTTTGAAACAGGGAGATACGGCTAGAGCTCGAAATATTTGAATATGATTTTGGTATATGCCCCATATAAAGGTGTTCGATATTTTTGGAATTTTAGAAATGTTATTCAACCGAATAGGTTGTAACTCTACTATGAACATTAAGTCAATTTTCGTCTTAGTCCCCATTTAACGATGTCACTCCCTTCATCCTGTACATTACGGATTTGGTGTACTTTTTTGAATTGTCTGCAATTTTATATATCCGGTTCTCATTTGGTATAATTTTTTTTCTACGAAAATCATCACGAAAACTATCACATTTTAGTATCTAACGGAATGACCAATCTTGAATATTTTGATGATTCCATTAAACATTAGGTGACAAATCTTCTGTTTGTAATTATTGAAGTTGGCTCTTATTTGATATTAAGAGTTATTTTTCGTCGTTTTCGATCCTTTTTAATTTTAATGGTTATATTTTTATATATTTGCATTACGATGTGACTGTAAGGTATTTTAACATTCCCGGACATAGATGGGTTTACATTTTATTTATAGAACGACAAAAGCCCATACTTCTACATAGGTCCCATATAAAGTTTAGATGTAATTTTGGATATTGCTCAATGTCTTTTGTTTTATATTTCGTTTTCTCTCCTGGCAGCAATTTACCTTGATATTAAACTCACATACAATTCCCGATTTATTATAAAAGATATGCCTTTATTGACATACAATTTTACTATAAACAGCAATTTATATAGTACAAAAAGGGCGTACTATTTATAAAACAGTACGTAATTTTTCGATCATTCGGTTCTTTTAAGACATCTTTTAAAATGTTCGCATTATATCATTTATAATAATAAATTTCATAAATAATTGTTTAAGAGTCTAATGGAAATGAATAAAATTCCCTTCTGAATCAAATATTCTGCTCACAAGTTCATATTACATGGCATACGAAAATATTACTAACTCATCAAAGTGCTATAATAATCACGTACTACACGATGCTGAATTAAATGCGAAATGTGTATCCTTTCATTTCATTAGAGACTGTTTTGATGTAGCAATTTAAGTTCTGTAACTGAAGCATTTACAACATCAACGGCAGCATAATGGGAATTTTACATTGCAGTAAATTGCTATAATAACACTAGTATACAAAGAATACAAAAATAAATTATCGATTTGTCAATCGTTTAATCCTTACAGTGGATATTTCTACGAAGGCAGTATTACTCTTTGTCCTAACATAGATTTGAACTAGATTTTTATTTAAGGGGACCCCCCCATTCTCGGGATCAAAATTTTTGTTGATATAATTCGAATCTACACTGATTAAAGAATGTCTCTACAAAATTTCAAGTGAAAATCTCAAGAACTCTTGAAGATATAGCCGATTTATTGTGTCAGCATCAAGTGACGGCTGAAGGGCTTCTCAAACTTTAAACGCGTTTTTCTCTAAACATTTTTTTGCGAATGGCGAGCACGATAACTCAAAAACTAATAATCCAATCGGTTCCAGCCAATCGGTGAAGATCTTCCTTATTTTTTAACTTGCTTTTTGATAAAAAATCGGCGATTTTCCAAAAATATTTTTTCAAAGGCCCACCATTTTGTTAATTTTAGAGCGGAGTCAATAATCCTAGTTCATACGAGAGCCAGACATGTACTCTTGCTAACACCGTTGGAATTTTCGGATTCCGATGTTCCAGTGAGGAGTTATCATGCCCGCCATCAAAAATAAGGACTTTTCTGTAATTACAAAAAACAACAACAAAATTTACAAATTTTTTGTAAATTATTTTTCTTCTCTTTTAAATCTTCAATTATATATGTGCAAAAATACAAACCTTAACAAGCATTTGTATTCATTTACCAGCCCATTGAAAATCTTGAAAAATTAAAATCGAGAATGGGGGGTTCCCTTAAGTCAACACCACCAGCTTCTCATTAAGCTATCAATAACTCAACGAACAGAGACCTGCATCGAACGGCTCACAGCCGGCTGAGCCGAGCCGCCGATAAAATTCAAAAGCCGCCGCCGCCGAAACTTTGTTCGGCTTAAATACAGCCGCCGTTTCATGTTCGTTATAACAAAAAACTTTGCAAAAATACTGTTTATTTTTAATTAATATAATTATTTAATTATTACAACTAAAAATAAATTTAAAAAATTATATTTAATATATAATATATTGTATTTAATATATTAAACCAATATTTTATACCCTTCACCACACTGTGGTGCAGGGTATTATGTCTTTGTGCATATGTTTGTAACAGGCAAAAATAATCGAGATAGACCCATGGTTTCTTTTTAGAAAATGTATAGAATCACTTTGTGAGTCGATTTATGCATTTCCGTCCGTCTGTCCATGTTAAATTGTGAACAAAGTACAGATCGCATTTATGATTCAAATTGGATGAAATTTGGCACAGCTTTTTTGTTTGGCCCAAGGACGAACCCTATTGAAATTCGGTTCAGATTTAGATATAGCTCCCGTATATATTTTCGTCCGATTTAAGGTAAATGGTGTACCAAAGTCCCTATATATATATATATATATTTCAATTTGCACGAAATTTAGCACAGCTTACTTAATACGAGCCTGGAGTGATGTGTGCAAAGTTTCATGAAAATAGGTTCATATTTAGATATAGATCGCATATATAGTTTCGTCCAATTTTAGGTAAATAGTCAACTAAAGTCCCTATATGTCTTCCGATTTGCACGAAATTTGGCACAGCGTAATGAATAAGGTCTAGGTCTGTGCAAAGTTTCATGAAAATCGGTTCAGATTTATATATAGCTCCCATATATATTTCCATCTGATTTAAGGTAATTGGTGCATCAAAGACCCTATGTATCTTTCGATTTGCACGAAATTTAGCGTAGCGTACTGAATTGCGTCTATAATAATGTGTGCTAAGTATCATGAAAATCGGTTCAGATTTAGATAAAGCTCCCATATATATTTATGGTAAATTGTGTACCAAAGTCCCTATATATCTATTAGGTCTAGGGTGATGTGTGGTAAATTTGAAATCGGGTCAGATTTCGATATAGCTTCTATATCTGACCAAAAATTTAGTATCGGTTGCAGAATGACATGTTTATGGATCCGATGTCATTTTACTGGTCCTTTAAAAATGCGACGTCTGTTAGGATTCATCTGTTGAATATGCCCAAAGTGGTGAAGGGTATCATATAGTAGGCCCCGTCCGACTTTACTACTTTCCTTACTGGTTTATGTATATATTTAATTTATTACTATAATTGATGTGATATAATATGAATTTGTATTTATTTTTGATTTTCAAAAACGAAACAATTTTATGCCTTGACATCGGCTTACAGGCTTTAAGCCGCCGCCGACATTTTTTAACGTAAGCCGCCGCCGCTGACAAATTTGATCGACGCAGGTCTCTGTCAACGAATGCTCTAATACTATTTCTTCGCCTTGACACTATATTAACTACATGTTTAATTTA
The DNA here is from genome assembly GCF_032173495.1 of Musca vetustissima. NCBI lineage: Eukaryota > Metazoa > Arthropoda > Insecta > Diptera > Muscidae > Musca > Musca vetustissima. The sequence continues at coordinate 97,326 of NW_026872465.1, forward strand.
AGTCAGCACCACCATTAGTAGATTTAGGAACCTCATAAGTCTTAACGTTGATGCCGAAAGTTAGACAGCAAATTTTATTTTACTTGCTATTACTTCAGATTACTTAAGTAAATAATATTTTTGTAATCTAGTGTATTCAATAGATTCGAAAAAGATTTAAACAACTTCAATAATAACAGATTATGAATGGGAGAATCTATGAATACGAATTCTACAAATGGATAAACACAACAACATGGCATAGCAAACATTTTAACGAAATAAAATTAAACATTGCAATTCATAAAAAGCATGTGCCGAAATATGAACAGCTTCCGCAAAAAGCACACACACACACACGCTCACTCAAACGCATATGGGAATAAACCATTTGTGGAGAAAATTCAGCAGCAAAAAAGTATAACATAGCTCCATATGTTCACGTCCATGAAACCAACTGGTTGTATGACTGATGATGATGATGATGATTGCTTCGAAGATGAAAGCAAAAGTACGCATAAATGCATTTAAGAAATAAAGCAAACACACAAAAAAAAATGTTATTCGCTTAGAACAAACAAGGCTGAAAGCGTGAAATACAACAATGAATTGCTGCATGGATGGATGGTTGGTTGGTTCGATGGGCGGCCACAAAATCCAAACAACATTTCACTTTATGAAATCGAAATGAAACAAATAGATTTTTTGTTAAATGTTCTACTGGTTGATTGTTTTTGGGATTTTCTATAGATAAATCAACAGTCTGCATTTGAAAATCATTGACGAAATAAAAAACGTAATTTTGATCACGAAAAACTAGTTTAATAAAGAGGAGTGAATAGAGGATCGTTGAGTGCAGGTTTTTTTGGAAAACCTTTTAATTTGAACTTAAAATTACAACAAATTCTGAGAGTAGGGTTTTTAGCATTGTGCAGAATATTCTTCATATTATTAATTCTATTAAGTTTGTTTCAAACTTTAATAAATTCTCTCCTTAATTTCCAAAGTATAAGTGAGTGTCTCCATTGTGGGGGTGAGAATAAAATTAGCACACTCCAACCTATCAGATTCACTGCACACACACAGTGCAGCTCCATTTCTCAAACTTTAGTCCTTTTGTTGGAAACATTCTTGCTGAGTCTTGCATTTTGTGTGAAAACGCAAAAGATGATGCAATATTCCCTTAGCAAGGCATTCTTAATATTGTTAATATTTACTTTAAGGCTAAGGTGTTGCAATGTAATTCTTTGTCTTTGTGTGTGGGTGTGTGTGTGTTTGTTTTCTCTTCTACTGCTGACTGTAATATCCATGGCTTTGGTGCAACAAACTTTATGGGCCTTTCAAAAAGTTAAGATCAAAGTCATGACTTTTAAGTTTTTCAGGGACTGCAGTGGCAATGCAATGCAACCAACCAACAGACCAACCAACCAACTTGACTTAAACTTGTTGCCTTCGACCAAGATTTGCAACATAGTCTAACGATGTAGTTAGCTTGTGTGTAGGTGTTGTCTGACACAATTGCCATTGCTGATGTTGTTGCTATTTTTATTTATTTGTATGTTTGCTCAAGTTGCAATGTGTGTGTGTTGCTAAATGTTAAACGTTTTAGATTTACTTTGTCTGCTAGCCGAGCAGTTTCTACTTTTTCGTCTAGGCTCTATAAGGATCACAGCACTGAAAAAGCTTGACTAGTGTTTGGTATTTCCAACAATGGTGACAGTTTAGTTATTGTTCCGAGTGGGTGTTACGTTTATTATTAAATGTTTAACTTGGCAAAAGTTGAATAGATTTCAGAAAGTAGTTTTTTGGTAGGAATATTTTAAAGAAGAATGAATTTAGGTTATAAATGAGTGTTTATGAGAGACTACAAACATATACATAGATATATGTTGTGGATGGTAATATTGTGATGAGATAGACCCATAGCTACTTTTGAGGGTATTCATAGAATCCCTTTCCAAGCTCTCTGCTGTACCATACCGAATGGTGTGTGTCAAGTTATTTTTAAATCAGTATCGATTTGCATAAAGCTTGTATATATAATTGCTTTCCTATTTTGTATATACGGTACAGCCATAGGTTTTTACCTGACCTGAATGAATCAGAATATTGTAGTGATAATAATATGCGACAAAAATAAAATGCACAATTATTATTGCCTATCAGCTATCCACAAAAATACAAATTCCATTGTTACCTGGCGTCACTGCGACATATGTATGATTAGTCAATCAGTCCGTTACAGTCCAAGGAAACCTACGACAAATAGAATAAAATATTTCCTTCACCTATTTGCAAAGGCGGTAATTTTTAAAGCTAAGAAATATGTCATCAGGACCACACCTTCTTCACAACTCTGAATGGAATATAAATAATGGTTAGTGACGATGGTGTTGATGATGACACCACACCACGCCACCACATATTGAAATGACAGTCATGTAATGACAGTCATTACAAGACCCCATCGTCCAAGGAAAGGAATATCTTCATTAATTATTATGAAAATAAGCCATGCAAAACTAGGTGCAACCTTAGTAATGACTAGAATAAATCTTAAAAAAAAATTAACCGAAGGTATAAAACCAACCATCACCATCATTATCATCCAAGCAGCCAGTCAGGAAGAGGGCAGAGGTTTGTTGGTGCTGTTAAATATAGCCAAGGTGCAACTTTAATTAAAACTTATACATCACAGAACCTGTTTACATTTTTTTATTTTTCATCATCTTCTTCTTCGCTGTCTTTAATGTATGACGCCTCGCCTAACCATTGGCTCAAGGAAAATTATTCCAATAATGACAATAGCTGTGGATGATGTTATTTTCCCTTTGCAATTATCTTTGTGGGTAATGGGGTGTGAGGTGGTGCAGGGCAAAAACGACCATAAATTTGCTGGTTTATCACGGCTGGAGTTATAGATGGTTTCTTTGGAGTTAGGTGTCAGATTTAATCCTTTACACTTCTCTACTACCCCTCCACCAGTCCACCTTTATGATGTTGATGAATTAACTTCGCTGTTTGCCTCTGCTGCCCTGCTAAATGTTTATTTTATGGATATATCCATAAAATTCTTAATATATTTAGCGTTGTGTTTTTGTTTGCTTTCTTTTATTAATTTTTCTTGGCTGCTGCTGTCGCTTGCTTAATTAATTAAAGTCGATCTGAGCTTTTATTTGGTGTGAATTGCTGCGAATCTGCATACACTCAAGTTGGAAAATTAAACTAGGCCCTTTAAGATACCGAAAATCACGAGTGAAATTGATAATGTTCTGAGAGGGAGGTATGTACCCACCAATGCCAGATCGCAACAAATCTTCTACAAACGACCAGAAGGGAGTCTGCCATAGACGAGCAGGGAGTCTATATAATCGAGCTGTTGGGCAAGAAATATTGTGTAGGCGAGAACCGAAATGACAAAAGTCAGAAGTCTCTTTCAGATTTCAGCAAACGGCATGGGTACATTTTTTCTGATCAAAAATGTAGGTACAATATGGAGTATCTCCTCCTTCATCATCTAAAACTCTTTCTCTTTTATTTTATTTTTGTTTAATTTTTGCTAAATTATTCAATATTATATTATTGAAAATCTTCTTCTTTTTATTGCAGGTAAATGATTAATCTATCTCGATTACTGTCAACATCGTAAGGATTCATAAGAGCCTAGCAAAATGGCTTTTTGGCTACAGGTCAAATCCTTTGCATATAATTTTAATAGTTAGTTGATTTGACGTTTCCGTAACGTATAAAAGTCCCTACAAAACCTCCAGCCTTTTCCTCAATTACCCTAGAAAAGCTTCGAGTCTCCATAATAAAATAGCTATTAAGAATATATGTATGTATAATTATTATTTATGAATTTTCCATTTTTTTTTTTTTTGTATTTATTGTTGTTGATAATAGCGAATTGCAAAACCCCCAAAACACGTACGCTTAAAGCTAATGAAAAAACTTTACCAATTTCACTGAAAATTTCACCGCGGGAAAACTCGTGTGTCTATGCCCAAAAATATACCTCGCCTAACAAATTACGTTAACCGCGGAATCTTATTGTTGAAATAAAAATTAACGGAAATATAAACGAATGTGATAAAATAAAAAAACCAGTAAGGAAAGGCCGACTATATGATACCCTTCACCACTATGGGTATATTAAACAGGACTATTAACATGAAATTGGATGAAATAAAATATGTGATATTTATCTAAATGTGAATCTACCTAGATCTATCCATAAAGTACGTAAATCGACTTCAAACAAATCTAAATAGATCATCCGTTGGGCTATGTCTGTACTTCTAGAAAACGCAACTACGTAATTCTATGCTAATTTTGTACGTTTTGAAAATTTGATGTCAATCTGACTAAAATGAGGAGTTTGATGCCCAATTTACTTGAAATCGGGAATCTGAAAATATATATGGAAGCTCTATCCAAATATTAAGCGATTTCAAACAAGCTTGTCACAGGTTAGGTTATACTAATTTCAGAACGTTTTGTTCCTATTGGTTCGAAGGATATATAGGGACTTTGGTGCACCATTTACATGAAATCGGACGAAACTATATATGGGAGCTATATCTAAATCTGGACCGATTTTCACGAAACTTGGCCGACTTCATTCTAGACCTAAATGATTAGGCTGTACCAAATTTCGTGCAAATCGAAAGATATATAGGGACTTTGGGGCACCATTTACATGAAATCGGACGAAGCTATATATGAGAGCTATATCTAAATCTGGACCGATTTTCTCGAAACTTGGCAGACATCACTCTAGGCTTAATTCAGTACGTTATGCCAAATTTCGTGCAAATCAAAGGATATATAGGGACTTTGGGGCACCATTTACATGAATTCGACGAAACTATATATGGGAGCTATACATAAATCTGGACCGATTTTCACGAAACATGGCAGATTAGGCTGTACCAAATTTCGTGCAAATCGAAAGATATATAGGGACTTTGGGGCACCATTTACATGAAATCGGACGAAGCTATATATGAGAGCTATATCTAAATCTGGACCGATTTTCTCGAAACTTGGCAGACATCACTCTAGGCTTAATTCAGTACGTTATGCCAAATTTCGTGCAAATCAAAGGATATAAAGGGACTTTGGGGCACCATTTCCATGAATTCGACGAAACTATATATGGGAGCTATATCTAAATCTGGACCGATTTTCACGAAACTTGGCACACATCATTCTAGACCTAAATGATTAGGCTGTACCAAATTTCGTGCAAATCCAAAGATATATAGGGACCGTTTACATTAAATCGGTTAAATATATATATGGGAGCTATATCTAAATCTGAACCGATTTTTCCCAATTTCAATAGGGTTCGTCCTTGGGCCGAATAAGTGACCTATGCCAAATTGCATCCAATTCGGATCATAAATGCGACCTGTACTTTGTTTACAATTTAACATGGACAGACAGACGGACGGACGGACATGCATAAATGGACTTAGAAAGTGATATTATGCGTATTCTCAAAAGGAACCATGTGTCTATCTCGTTTCCTTTTGCCTGTTGCAAACATATGCACAAAGACATAATACCCTGTACCACAGTGTGATGAAGGGTATAAAAAACTAAAAATCTCCCAATATAGATATGTCTCATCCAGTTTGAAATTTGAGGGACTAATTCATAAATGCTTATTCCCAATGTCTACTAGAAATTCCCTCAAATTTCTTATATCCACACGCTATTAAATCTGTCTAATTCGCTAGTTTAGTGTTATAAATTAGTTACGCTAGTTTTCCCACTTAACTCAAATACCATTCATTTATTTGCTCTCATACATACCAACACATACATATATGTCACTACTATTATAAAAATCTAAGAAATATACCGTAATTTGCTCTTAAAGGAAGAAAAAAAGAAACCTGCCTTTAAAAAAGGCACGGGCACGGACAGAGAAAAATTCGGTTCTCACGCAATTGTCTTTGTGTGTGTGTCAATGGTTTTTCAGTTGGTTCAGTTGAATGTGTGTGAGAGAGCAAGCGTGCGGTGGTTCGCCCGATACTGCTTTAAAACAAACAAAAAAAGTCCCGACATCGTTATGTAGGATATTAAAATATACATATGTGTTAGTGTGTTGATTTTACGTCTTTAGTAAAATTGAACGGAAGTTGTTAGAGAGTCTGCAGGAGGAAATTTTTTTCTGTGTGTTGTTTTGTCTCACAACATTTTCGTAAGGATTCTCAAAGTAATAACAGAAAACAAAACAATGTTTCGGTTTGTCGAATTGTAATGATAGGGTAACTTTAGAAAATCGATAAATTTTTTTCCTCTTTCTCCGAGGCAGACCTCGCTAAATTTTTTCGAAAAGTCAAACTTGATAAGGTCGCCATCGGAGTAAAGTGATTTCCGCTTTTTGCTATACTCCTATATGTATTATTCAATTTAGATCTCGAACTTATTCTCACTCAATTCTTCTTAGCAACTATCTGTCGTAAATTTAGTTACGATCCTATTGCATATTCAACATACGCTAAAGGAAATTGTCGAACTTCAACCAGAAGAACCATACAAAGCTCGGGTAACGATTCTTTCTCCGATTCTTCAATAAGAAGTAGTATTTGTTTTAAATTTCTCTGGTAGTCATTTGGGCATACCCTTTCTGGGGCAACAGCCAGTTCAAGTTTTCATTTCATACATAACTACAAATACAACACGTGTGTGTTGGCTGTGTTGCTTTGGGTAAATTTTCATAAGCCAAACATGAACATAAATTAGTGTAAATTTTTGTGAAAACATTTATTTTCATATTATGTTACCACATTTCCCCTGACTTCGTGTACGTGTTTTCATAGGGATTTTGGGTCAGAGTGAATATACGTTCTTCTTTTGTACATACATTTCAAAGTATACATATATGATGACCTAAGTATTTACTTTAATTTGTGTAATATTAAAGAATTCAATTAGTGTAGTGACAGGTAAAGATTTTGACAAAACATAACACACGCCATTCTAGACTCCATTCAAGATACTGAAAATAATAAAGTGCAAACAGAGAAGGATCTTTGGTGCACCATTAACATAAAATCGTACTAAATTATAAATGGGAGCTATATCTAAAACAGAACCGATTTTAAACTTAACACAAAACATGCTAGACTAAAGTCCATACCCACTGCCAAATTTCTTGTATATGGAACATACGTAGGCTCCTCGGTGCACCATTTACATAAAATCAGACTAAGCTATAAACGAGAGCTATATCTAAATCTGAACCAATTTCAACAACATTTCGCGTACATCAATCAGCACGTAATTCTGTACGATGTGCAAATTTGTGTCTCATTCGGAAAAATATTGGGAGTTTGGTGCACCTTTTATATAAAATCGGACAAAACTATATATTCGACCTATAGCTAAATCCGAACCGATTTCAACAAAACTTCACAGACATCAAACTGGACATAATTTAGTACGCTGTGCTAAATTTTGTTTCAATCGGATAAACCTTAGGAGTTTGATGCACCATTAAAATAATATCGGACTAAACTATATATGGGAGCTATATCTGAATCTGAACCGATTTCAACAAAACTCCACATACGTCTATATGGACCTAACTCAATATGCTGCGCAAAATTGTGTCTTAATCGGACAAATCTAATCGGACGAAAATATATATGAAAGCTATATCTAAATCTGAACCGATTTTCTTCAGTTTCTATAGGATTCGTCATTGGGGCAAATTAGTGACATGTGCCAAATTTCATCCATAGCAGATCATAAATGCGACTTGTACTTTGTTTACAATTTAACTTAGACAGACGGACGCGTCCGTCTGTCTGGACGGACGTCCGTCTGAATAACTGACTGGCATGGATAGTTCGGCTCAAAAACTGATTCTATGCATATTCTCAAAAGAAATCATGTGTCTATCTGGTTTCCTTTGCCTGTAACAAACATATCCACATAGAGTGTGTGCAATTTTGGACAAATATAACGATTGAATGGTGAGAAGCTACGAATTCCAAAAAAAAATATTGAAGTAGGAGTTAAACAATACCTCCATAATTGCATACCTCATTATTACTTATAGGGGGCATCATAGCAAATCACTAAAATATAAACACTTAAAAACGCAAACATTTCACTGAGTGATGTATTTCAATTATTTGTCATTTATTTTCAAGTAGTGTTTCTAACCTGGATTTTTCTAGATTATAATCAGTTTTGTGATGCTAAGCAAAAATTCATTCCTGTTGTTTAAAATAATTATTTCTTTTGTACTCATACTGTTTATTGCTCTCAACGCTTATTAAAATCCCAGTCCATCTAATTATTATCGTAATAATCATTTGTGCAAATCTTAGAAAAGCTATTTCGAATTCGTTTTTGCAATTTCATACTGTGACTCAGAGATAAATCATTGCATACAGTTAGAGTTGATGGGGTGTGTTGAGTAAAGTACTAAAGTGATTTATTATTGTTTTTAGTCTACTAGGTCAATGGCATGCCTTTGGGGGAATAAATTATTTTTTAGTAATTATTTAAAACAAACAAAATATTTTATATAAAAAAATATTTTTAATGCGAACGAAATTCTAAGAAATTCAAAGCTTTAATAGAACATTGAACTTATCATCATGTTTTCGTATCTGTAGGTATTTAAAATTATTATGAGATGTGTAATGGAAATCCCTACACAACTTGAATAGTTAATTGTAAATGAACTGAGTTAATGTCAACCCCACATAGTCGTCGCACATGACCTGAGTCGAAAGACATTCATGTTTAGAGCCAAAAAGGATGGAAGTTCTATAAGATTATAATATCAATCTCATAGGTTTTAAATTAGTAATATTTCTCTCTGGTCAGGATTAATATTTTATATTAAAATGCTATTATTGTTTATAAACAGAAAATATCCAAATAAATAATTGTCGTATTAGATTAAAATGGTTCTTAATTTATTCATATATCCGAAATCGAAAATTGCATCAATTCACAGAAATAATTTCATAAATAAAAACCTTCAAGGTATAAAAGATTTCCCTCCAATAACTGATTTTTCCACCAATTAAATTATTTTCAACACTTGTCATCCTACATACATACATGTATACCTCCACTTTTTCCACATTGAATTTTAATCATAGTGAGTTCTCTTTGCTCGACTCTACTCAATAGTAGCATTAAATTAAATACCACCAGATAAAAATCAACACCGTTTGGTCGTTCATATTCAAATGCAACTATAAATATTATGCCATTCATTATTTGTGGGACCCCATATATTTATGTTTATTGATTTATATAACACACAACAGAAATTCTGCCGCCATCGTCATCATCATATCACTCACCCGCATATTAAATTGTTGAGGAAGCATTTATTTATTCGAACTCTAGCGATAAAAATTCCAAATGTGGCAAAAAACCAACTTCACATTTAACCACTCAATATGTTAGTATGTCAATACATATTGAAATGCAATGCAATGATTATATCTACAGTTTCTATAGACGTTGTTATCTGTGGTTAGTTATTACATTTTTGTGAGATAACAGTGGGATGCAAAAGTTAAAAAAAAAACTTTAAATAATTATGAATATCCTGCACCACAGTGTGTTACACGAGAATCAGAAATCATATATTACATCTATTGTAATTGGAAAATACAGAAAGGATGTTTAAAATACCTATAATGCTGGGAACAAAAAGAACCACCGGACTATCAGGAAAAACGAACGAACAGAATTATAGGCTCACAGACCTTTATATGTGGGATATTAAGAAACATAGATTTTTTGTAAAAATGTTCAGTGAATAAGTTGTTTACCCATCAAGGCCTCAGAGTGACAAATTACAGACACTTTTTAAGGCAGCAATTTCAGGTTTTCTTATAATATCAAATTAAAACCAGTGAGCGGAACAGTATACACGGAGTCACAATATGATACCCCACACAACTGGAACTCTAATTTGCTGCAGATCTATATTCCGAGGCGGTTCATTTGACGCTAAATGGTAAATGGTTTCCCAGATCATTTCCCCTAATTTGCTGCAGATCTATATTCCGAGCCCGGGCGGTTCATTTTATCCTAAATGGTAAATGGTTTCCCAGATCATTTCCCCGAAATGATCTTCTTTTATAGGAAAATTTGTGTTACTCGTCTTACAATAGTGCCTCTAGAGCGACTATAAAATAATACAGAAACATTTCCATCACCCTAAATATCATCTGCTCATCACAGAAATTTTTTGGTTACCGAAACCTCCTGTAATATTTCATAGCGATCCGTGCAACATTTTCGCTTTTTAGTGTGATACTGTTAATACTAGCCAAATCAGTTTGGGTTCATTTGACCCGCTTATGTCTGGATCGACTCAGCTTGTAAAGATATGATCGGCATACTAAAATTTGGGTCACGGACCAATATTTCGTTGCGTTAAAAACTCTTGGGGCCACACAAGGGCATAATGAGGGTATCGCTATATGGGGGCTGTCCTGAAGCTTTATTGATAATATTTGGTAAGGAGATATTCTGGTCAATACAAATTCAAATTTGGAAAACCACCTAAAATACTGAAATGTGGGAGCTAAGGTTATAAGGGGAATACACTAAAAATTGGACCGATACTGATATTCTTGGTAGTTGAATTTGCTAATGAGTAACCAAAATAACTTATTTGCGCCCGAAATTTCCAAAATACCCAATATTGGGCAGAACTGTTATATGGAGGTTACATTAAGTCCTTTAGCCGACATCTGCACAGAATCTATGTTCAATAAAAATAGAAAGTAATGCAAAATGTTGGCTAAATCGGATTCTCCGTCTGCTTCAAATTTTCAAAATGTTGATCCTTGGTCGGTCTATGTTTGGTAGGAATATTGCGATGTGGAATATTTGGACCAAAGAGGATACAAAAATCTCCCTTTATAGGATTTACAATCTTTCAAATGTGGCCCTTTGTGTCACAGGTACCAGAAGGAGTAAACCAGGCATCATTATTGGAAATCATTAATATTTAATTAAAGTATTACATTGTTTCATATGAGACCTTTTACCCCTTATAGAAGAGGTACAGAGAGAGAGAGAGAGATCGTAGGTTTGGAGAATATATTACAATGTGCAAAGTTTCGATTAATCGGTTACTCCGTTTGTTTCATATGACATTTCCAAAAGGTTTATCCTTTGTGTGCGAGGTACCAGAAGTAGTAAAGATTATATATTAGAAAATTAATAAATTCTGCACTCAGAATGTAATGTCTAATATCTTTTACAAAATTTAAAGCATTTAATAGGACAAATTTTTCTTATGCAATTTCTAGCTCCGCAATTCTAGCTCATAACCAATTCCCTAAATTCTTATTAACAAATATTCTTTCACTTTTTATCCGTCACTGTACACGCCAACGTTGCCATTGCCACATATCACATGATTACATTTCATAGAGGGGTGTATGTATGTTTTAATACCACCGTGACATATAAATATGAATTATTTAATGCATTTATACACCTCACATGCGGTGCTGTCACACATTTAATAATAATCTCTCAATATTAATTTGATTTTTGTGGTTAATATTTTATATTATTTTTTTCACCCTTTCGACTCTGTATTTATTTAATTGGTTACCCCGCCAAAACAATAGTGTACTTTATGACGTTACAGACAGGGAAGGGAGTAGGTGTAGATAATGAGTTAAAGAGTAGAATTTATTATTAAAAAGAAATGTAAATAATATTTAAAGCACATAATGATTTTTTGTTTGTTTATAAAATAAGAGGGGGAGAAGCAGCACAGTTTTTTTCAAATCATCATGTGAGATATTTTATGAGAGGCTGAGATCATAGTTGAGTAAATTATGAAAAAAAAACTTTTTTGTAATTATTATTTAAAACATAATCAAGGTTTTATTATGAATTGATATCTTATGGCGATGGTTAAGGTACGAAAAAAACCAATATTCATTCTGTCTTTGTAAAAAACATACATTTCCTGCTGAAAATTCAAAACTAAATTTTTGCATATCTACATTTCCTTTCCATTTGACAATAATGTATTCACCAACATTATAGAATTCTGTGTACACCTATTTATATATTTTCCTTGCTTTATTAGAACAACTATAGAAAATAGCACACAAAACTTGTATCAGAAACAAAAAGTTGTGGAAATTTTACTTTAAAATAACAGAAGCTTTTAGAAATGACAAAAAACTCAAACGAAAAACAAAAACTGTGCCAGCCACACAAACCGACCCCAAATGGTAATTTAGGCTAACGACAACTGTCCGACCAGCCAATAAAGGAAAAATCAGACTACAGACCATCTCTGGCAAATGGACAGACAGACAAACAACCAGCAGAATAACAGTTACTTTGACCAGCTGACTAGCATATCCGATAATAGTAATGTAGGCAAACCTAAAATGTGAAGTTGTTTGGGGCACACATACACACACATAGCTAGCTATAGTTGTGTTAAAATGACTATTGAGAAATCGAAGAGAAGAAGAAGATGGAATACACAAATGCCGTTGGAAAGAGTAGAAGATGCAAACAAAAATTGAAACTGCTGACACATTGGCCATCCACTGCACTTTGCAGGTCATCAAAAGTTACTACGTGCTAATGCACTGAATAATGCATATCATAGAATAAGAGAGAAAACGCCACTTGCATATATTTACAGTGTGCTATCGTGGTATTAGGGAGGTGTGTAGTTAAAAGGGGAGGAGTTTTGTCGGTAGACATGGACTTCATGTAATACCCTTCAATATGGGCTGAAGGTGCCAGTAATGTAATATTTTGGACACTCAAATGCTATATCACTTCCTCACAAAAATGTTAAAAATGGTGCACTTTTTATAGTGTGCAAATAATAGTTCTGTCCAATTTGTATATCATAGCCTACTTTGCTATGAGGTTTATTAGTTATTTTGGGCTCTCAGTGGGTAAAATAGAATAGCTCTTCAAAAAATATAAAATAAATGTTGACGTTTGGACATTTATCTCATGTGCATATTTTATATTTCGGGTTCTCAAGATGTTGAAAACCAACTGGTACAAGTCCTAGGCACCTTCTGACCCTTTCATTGGAATGGTTCGAAGATGAGCCATCTCCAACGAAAGTTGTTAGTGGTACCAAATGGTTGTCTGTTTCTTTGGCAAAACTGATCAAAGGGCGACAGTTCCGCTTATGCAACGTAGAAGGACCTTTCTGAGCGGCACATGACAATTTTGAAGCCTTCGAGGAAATTCAGGTCGCATTTATGATCCGAATTGGATGAAATTTGGAACAGCTCATTTGTTTGGCCCAAGGACGAACCCTATTGAAATTGGGAAAAATCGGTCCAGATTTAGATATAGCTCGCATATATATTTTCGTCCGATTTAAGGTAAATGAGGTATCAAAGTCCCTACATATCTTTCGATTTGCACGAAATTTGGTACAGCGTACTAAAGTAGGTCTATAATAATGTGTGCCAAGTTTCGTGAAAATCGGTTCAGATTTAGATATAGCTCCCATATATAGTTTCGCCCGATTTTAGGTAAATGGTGCACCAAAGTCCCTGAAAATCATTTGATTTACACGAATTTTGGCATAGCGTATTGAATTAAGTCTAGAATGACGTTTGCTATGTTTCGTGAAAATCGGTTCAGATTTAGATATAGCTCCCATATATAGTTTCGTCCGATTTTAGGTAAATAGTCCAGTAAGGTCGGATAGTCGGCCCAATCCGACCTTACTACTTTTCTTAATGGTTTATTCTTGGTGTAGTTCTAGCACCATAGTTGAATCTTTTAATTTTGCTTTGATACTTCATATCCTGAATAGTCACCGCTACAGTAGATTTTATTACTTCTCTCTCCACGAATTTAATTCGATTCGGATCTAATTTATCCTCCGACTACTGTAACTAAATTCTGTTGATAGTTATAACTATTCTATATTCATACATAATCACATCCCCACTGATCCCACAAAAAAATAAAAAAGCACACACACATTAGAAAATGTTTCTCTAAACAACAAGTTGAACTGGACAATGCAATGTTATCTGGCTTAGAAGAGAGGAGAAAAAACCTCAGCAACAACAACAGCAAATTGTAGCATACAACACACATATATTCCAACTATAACTCGATGTTAGATTTCATATTCAAACTATGAATTTTATGACCACAAGTAGGAGTTTATGCAACACCATGCATGATAATGACAACAATGATGCTATGATGCTGAAATCCTAAGGATGGAGAGGGATGATCATCGAGATATCAAACACACACACAAATATATATTTATGCACATAATTCATAAGTAGCCAGTAATATGGTGATGTGATAAAGTTTTGTCGGAAGCAGTACAACAACAACCCTCAAGCTTAAAAGTGGGGAAAATGCATGGTTATTGAATAAAAAAGTAAATTTTTTGAAAGTGTTTTTGACAGCTTAAAAGGGTAGATGGATAAAAAATAAAGTTCCCGAAATATGCATTTATGAATATTTTTATTAGGAGCTTACAAAAATTGTAAGGAGTTTTCAATTAAATGTTGGTTAATCTTACTACGGGTTGAATTGAACAAGAGTAGTGGTACAAATCACGTCATTCCTTGTACTTGGACAAATCACCAAATGTATTAATCGGATTATTTTTGTAATCAAAAATATGCTTTTATTAAAAAGATGGTGTTTAATTTGTTTATGTGAATTCCGTTATTTGTTGAGTTTCTATTTATATTAAACTTTTAGCCGTTTAAATATACATACAAATACACATATTTTTTCCAAAGGCAACAGATATAGTGGACAAATTTTTTAATACTACAACACATAAATGCTCTATGAAATTAACTTTGTAATACCCTGTAATGAAAATGTGCCTGATATTAGTTAAAGTGCTAAACTAAAATAATTTGACACATCCCATGATGTTTTATGGAAGTATGTGTTATATGGGATATAAACTTAAAATCTATTATGTGGGTCTACAAATAGTCATGGATCTGCATTACTTAATATGATATATTCTAAAAAAAAATGGAAAAATATTATTATTGAAAAAATTGTTGTTCCACCGAACACTTCATAACAGTTAAGTTTGATTGACTATGATAAAATGGCGCATATTTTTTCTTACACACCAAAGAATACAAACTTTTGTCTCCTGATCCCACATCCACGTCCCGAATTTCGGGGTTTTCAGAACATAGGGAAAGTGTGTCGTGATTCATACGATACGCAACGTTTTGGTTCATGCTATAATTATAATTTTTCGAAATGTTGACTGTGTTTAGGGGATTTAGTTGAAGGAGTATACCTATATTGTCCCTCTATTGGAGCTGATCAAGGTCTTGATAAAATATTACGATTTAGCGTAGGTGTATTGGTACTAGAAATTTCAAACATTGGTCAAGCCAAGGCGAACCTGTGGAAACACAATCGGAAAGCTGAGTTCATGGGTGGGACCTATATATTCCAATAAAAAAGTATAAATTCAATAGAGTGCATCGAAAATGGCGGTCAAATTTTTCAAAATTAAATTATTCAAATAATTGTTGAAAACTTTTTGAAGAATAAAACATAAAGAAAAAATAAATATTTTATTTCTTAGTTGTTTTTAATTTTAAATAATTTGGCGTATATATTATAGATATAAAACTGTGACAGTCCGCAATTAAATTTGAAATGTACCGGGTTGATTGTTGAAGAACTTGCTCTATATCTTCAAAATACTGAATAATGTTGGGTTTTTTATATAGTGAAAAAATTCAAAATACTAAATTACAGGCAATTTGGTTGAAAAACGCGCACAAAATATCGTAATTTGGGAGTACCGTTATAATGGGGCTACTCTAAAAAGAGGACCAACAATTATTTTTTGGTGTGAAAATTTTCTACTCGATAATGTCATTTGTAAACCGTGAGCCACAATGGTATCAAATGTTACTGGTGTAAAGCCCAGCATACAGATTTGAAATATATAACGCTTTTCTACCTGAAATGGACGTTTTGTCAAACAAAATTGGATTCCTGGCCCATAGTGCAACCATGCGAACGGAAATTTCTAAATCGAGTTCAAATATCATAGGACACAATTTGAGCTATAGAAATTTGTGCTCTGTAACAGTTGGGGAAGTATTGATCTCACATCATAAAACATTCGGTTTACTTATATGGAGATTTGAAATCAAAATTTCAAAGTGTTAAAATTACAGGACAAAACTAATAACAAAACTAAAAAAATTTGTCAATGGGTGGTGTAATGTAATATTTTATACATATGTACATTTCGGTATACTATCAAGAAATCATCATACTTTATTATTCATTGCTTTTCTTTTTATTAATTTAAAAACTTAATTTTTTTCTTTCAGGTAAATAACATACATCTATCATATAACATAAAATTCAGTAAGTAAGAATAAAATATTTAAAAAAATCTTGTACACTAAACTAGTACCTCTAATTTACAACAAAGCAATAAGTATATAGAATAACGATTTTTTTGAAAACAACAACATGGTTAAACGAAATAATTCACACAATTATCTTCCGAAACTATACTAATGAAAAGCAAAATATATTAACAATAATTTATTTATTCCAATGAAATGTTTTTTCTCCAAGCTATAATATTTAATATATAACTGAAAGTAATTTATTAACTTTTTACAATTTTTGAATAGATTTTTTAGAAATCACTACTATAATGAATTTTCTGTTCTACAAAATGACTGGCAGTGGCACACAGTGAGTTAATTGACTTAAATTCGGACTCTGTATGTCGATTATTATCTCTATTTATGATATCAGGGCTATCACTCCCCACATATCTCACTGTTAAAGATCACGCCCTAAAACCACCCGCACAAACAGTATTCACCCTTCATGACAGCATCTTGTGACTTTATTATCCGGCATTCATAATATCCTTTTTGCAAATATTAAAAAAAAACATGTTTAATTTCTATTAACATATCCAATGTTAAGCGTAACCATTAACTTATTTTTCTGTATTACAATAATGGACTTTATCCCATTTTGCATTTTCGCCCGTGTGCGATTAAGCCAGCCAGCATAATGTTAGTGCTGAGATGAGAACATAAATTTAAATAGATTTCCATTTGTGACCGTTGTTGAACATGACTGCAGCGATTTGAAACATCATTAGTTAATGTCAAATGTATTTGGATTTAAGGAAATTGAACAGAAGGATATTCAATTGAATTCGTTGTTGTTGAATGCCTCTTACCCCCTCCTTTGCTGCAAATAAAATACAATACAAGAAGAAGTTTAACTGTGTGCTAATGTTGGAAAATATTCATTCTACTACCCTAATGGTGTGTGCATGGCAATATTGAAATATTTGCAAAGTCTGGTAATGAAATGTAATGAGAAATTTGATGAATGTTACCCATGAGAAATATAATAGGGATGGATCGTAGTCACAATCGTAGAAGCAATAGAATGTGTTGGGAGTGACAACATTTTTACTTTTGGAATGATTAATTTTAGATTTGACTAAAATAAAATATTAATGGAAAACATTGAAATCCAAAACAAGTTTTCTTTGCCTGAACTATAGGAACTCCGAGCCTGAAAAAAGCTGTGCACCATAGTTTTGATAATTGCACCTACCCGAATAATATTAGCATATCTCCAATATCCTATTCAGACAGACAATGCCGCTGAAACATATTTTCCCAAACCATGTATACATCAATTTTTTGTCAATTTGACCTAAAATATTGACCGATCAATATAGAAACATAAAAGATTATTTCTTGCTCTTTGGATGCTTGGATAATAATTGTGAAATAAGAAGAGCGTGAAGAAAATTAATGGTTCAATTGATTCAGATCCAATATATTAGTCGATTTTCATTAAAAAATAAATTCTTGAAAAAAATTTCTATTTTTCGGCATCCCATTTCCTCATTTTCCCGAAACACCCTAGTGCTTACAAAAATTATCCTTGATAATTAATAATAAATGAATCTGACGTCCATCTATTTCACTTAAACTTCATAACGTTTAGCAAATTTTCGATTTAGTTAATAGTTTGTCGTTTGGCAAATTTAGTTTTGAAAAAAAATACATTTTTCATAAATTGACACCCGAACGAGCGTTCGAACAGCATGGCAGAGATGGCCCATCAAAGATTCATTAGAAAACCATGTACCGAGAGGGAGGCACACAGTGGCACACTAACACAGCATCAGATTATAAAATATTTATTTTGGGAAAAGTGAAAAAATGAAACAGCAATGTTGTTCCAATATTAACGACAGCTGTTGCAACAATCAGTAAACTTAACATGTAGCTGTTGTTGTCCTTCTGGAATACAATGCCATCTACATACAACCATACTGTTTGTCATTACAATAAAACGGTAGTCGTAGTAGTTTGGGCTAACCTTTGTTTTGTTAATATTTCAAGTGACAATATAATTAATTATTCTCAGAGGATGGAGAATTTTATGTTGAAGCTATTGTTTTGGATTATAAAAAAATGGAAATTGTGGATATTACCTTTAGAGGAATGTTTCAAATGTTTTTTTTTTTTTTTTTTTTTTGTTTTTAATATGTAAGGAATGACATACATCTGAAGAGGCTACCAAAAGGATTAACAAACAAAATCTAAATGATATCCTTCACCACTTTGGGAACATACAAGATATGCTCATTTGTACAATATCCTGTAGACAGAACAGACATCCTTGAAGAACCATCGAAATGTAATCGGAATAAATTAATTTAATCAAGCCATAGTCAGTCATATCCATTCTGAAATTGAATTTTAATCGGGCAGACTAGCGAGCAAAAATAGGCTTCTCAATGCACCATTTACATGAAATCGGACGAAAATATAAACGGGATATATGTAAATCTGAATCGATTTGTACAAAACTTCAATACGCTATACAACATTGCGTCTCAATAAACAGTGGGAGTTTGGTGCACCATTTATAAAAATCCGACAAACATATTTATAAGAGTCATATCATTTCAGTGCGCTGTCCAAAATTGGTCTCAATCGGACAAACCCTGACAGTTTGGTGCTTCATTTATATAACATTCGACGAAAATATATATTGGAGCAATATCTAAATCTGAACCGATTTTCACGAAACTTGGCAGACATCATTCTAGACCTTGTTCATTACGCTGTGCCAAATTTCGTGCAACTCAAAAGATTTCCAGGGACTTTAGTGGGCTATTTACGTAAAATGTCGGGCAAAGCTATATATGGGAGCTATATCTAAATCTGAACCGAAACTTTGCACACATCATTCTAGACTTAATTTAGTACGCTGTGCCAATTTTGTGCAAATCGAAAGATATATAGGGACTTTGGTACACAAGTTACCTTACATCGGACCAAGATATATATGGAAGCTATATCTAAATCTGATCCGATTTTCACGAAACTTTGCACACATCATTCTAGACCTTATTCACGAAACATATATAGGGACTTTGGTGCACCATTTACCTTAAATCGGACGAAAATATATATAGGAGCTATATCTAAATCTGAATCCTTGGGCCAAACAAATGAGCTGTGCCAAATTTCATCCAATTCGGATCATAAATGCGACCTGTACTTTGTTTACAATTTAACACCAACAGACAGAAAGTGATTCTATGCTTATTCTCAAAAGTAACCATGGGTCTATCTCGATTATTTTTGCCTGTTACAAATATATAAACAAAGACATAATACCCTGTACCACAGTGTGTTGAAGGGTATAAAAAATCAGTTTCAGTCATAAGAATTTCACACCGATAGCGGTACGTATTTTCATTTTTCATAATAATTTCACACCGATACCGACGAAAATACGTACCGCTATTTTCGTTTTAAACCATAAGTAATTATTTTTAGTTATATATATGAACCCTTGTCATAATGAACCATTTACTGATACCAAAATTTCAGAAATTTCTTCAGAACATCCCAATATCTACTAATAGACCGTGTAGGCACTTTCGTTTGTCAATTTTCTAATTTTGCTACATCTTAGTTATTCTCTCCAAACTACTCCATATAATTGCGTTAATGGCATATCCCACACAATTTCCACACAGTTAACTCTCAACTGCAAGAACTGATGGGTGGAGTCCCCACATGTGGTCGTGTAATTTTCAATTTTCACCAAATTGTTATGCGACAATCGCAGTAAGCAATTGGAACATTCATGTAATGAAGTGGGATAACTAATTACATTTTAATGGTTAGCTATGGAGGATACACATTCCTTCTTCGCCATTACATCCACAGGGAATCTAATCACACCGAGTAAATGAATATTTTATTATTATTTTTCGTAACTTTCAGAGATGACAAAGAATCTTTAATAATTGAAACAAAACTATCATAAAAACTGAATTGAATTGATTTTCATGTACACCAACAAGCGATGGTTTATTCATGGATTTTTGGTACCTCTTGACAATTTAGCCGAACAAACAAACAAAAAGCAAAAAAAAAAATGCTCTATAAGATAAGAACAAAACAAAGCAAAATACTACACATCTCGCAAAAGAAAAGAAAATTCCTGTTCTTCATACCTTATATTTTTCAATACCTGCTTGATTTCAACTGAATTATCTAAATATTTGAAGTGGAAAGCCAAGAACAAGAACGGCATTATTTTCTTATTGTCATGTTAGTCTATTGTTGTCGAAGATGCTGCATCTTGCCATTGCTGCTACCGACGATGATGATGAGGAGGAGGAAGCTAACGTTGATAGTGCGCTGCTGCTGGTAGTTGTGGCCGTTGATTGTGGCAAAATGTGGATACGCTACCAACAAACATCCACAAATTGACAAAATTTGCACGTTCATCTGCACATATTTGAACACCTTTACCAAATCTGATTTTACTGATTCTCCAAAAATATGTGTATATATATTTTTTGGTAAATATGTGTGTTCATATAGTATGTTTGAAGGAAGTATGTGTTTGTTTGTCTGTTGGTGTGTGTGTTGTTGTACGGAATGTGTTATGTGGTTTTGATGCGATTTCTATCGTATCTTTAATATTGCAGTATTGTCTTTAAAATTGGGTTATGAAATTGGTAGTAGAGAAAAACATATATGGACTATTTTATAAAAATCGAAAAATTAATATATCAAATCAAAGAGAATCAAATGGTATATATTCTGGATCAGCGTAAAATTTTATGTCGATTTAAAAATGTCCATGAGTTTGTCTCTCTGTTTAAATCACACTAGCCTCGAAACGAATTGAGATAGATTGCCAGAATTTTTGCAGAGAATTGTCTTTAGTCTGCAGGCAGGTCATGTTGGAAGATAAGCTATATCGGTCCATGTTTAGGCATAGCCCCCATATAAGGGTATCCCCCAATTTTCGATATTAAGGGGTCTTGAGCGCGCTTTTCAACCGAACCAAATGTTCAGTATTTTGAGGGTTTTGAGCGCATTTTTCAAACGAATTCGCTGTAATTTGGTAGTAATTTGTAGTCGTGTTTAGTAAAAAATCTCCCTCCCAAAATTTATTTACATTCGCCCCATGTGGGGGTACTCCCTATATAACCCCCATAAATAATTAACAGATTTGTTCCGCGATTTAGCCAAGTCCGCCTGTCTGTCGAAATCACGAAAGAGTTTGCAATATTTAAGATAGAGCCTTTAATTTTATCCACATTTTGTTGTTACCTCCACATAACGACACACTCAAAAATTCAGTATTTTGCGTTGTTAGGATACCTTTTTCAATAAATTCAATCAAATTGCTGTAATTATATATTTTTTGTTTTCATTGGTGGCTCCTTTTTAGATAGTACCAGTATCGGTTCAATGATCAGCTTTAGATCGACACATGTGTGTCCGTCCGTCACGATACAGGCCACAGTTATGGACAAATCTTCACAACATTTTGCACGTAGGATGGGTTCGGCCCAATGAAGACCCCTATTGTTTTTGGTAAAGATAGGTTTATATTTAGAGGACGAAATGGACCGGTCGGTTTTTCTGGTCGCTTCAGAGGCCGCAATTATTGCCCAAACATATCTAATTTTTACATGGAGAAGGGGATTGGGCCAAAGAATAAGCATGGGTCAAACGGACCCTGACTTTTGTGTGAAAATACTCCTGAAGGACATAGAGCCGAGAAGTTGATAGTATATCCAAAAGGAGTTGTTGACCTTTAAATTGATGCCAATTATATTGTCGTATGTACTCGGATGCGGGAGTTACACTTAAATATTTACGAGTGCTTACATATTCAGATACTATTTAGTAACCCATTACCCCACTAGAGGGCCGAAATATATCGCTGATCGCTTTGAAATGTTCCATGAGGTTCTAGTTATGGTCAAGGACAATGCCTATAATTTTCGGTGATGATCAGATAATAATATTGGAATGAAGTGGACCGAAAACTTAATTTTTTAAGTTGATCTACAGGCCACAATTGAAAGCTCAACATCACAACATAACCCCCGGTAAAGAGAATCTGGACAAGTACAGCCCTCATCTACCGAATATTAGAAATATTTGTTGAGTCGGTCTAGAAGGTGCAAATATCGCGAAATATGACCCAAGCTCTGAATATAGAACCATAGAAAGTTAGATTTCCGTCGAAGTTGTGTAGGGTATCATATGGTCGGTCCCGTCCGACTATACTGCTCCGCTCACTGGTTAAGGACTATTTTATAAAAATGGAATAAATAACAATTGGATGAAAATAAAAATATTAAATAAAAGATAATCAAATTGTACTTTCTTATACCCTTCACCAAGTATAGAGAGTATATTAAGTTTTTTTTTCCATTTGTAACTTTACTATATATGTAAAAATGGCCTATATATGTAAAAACGTATACCTGTTTTATAGGGGGGATATGTACAACATTTTTGTACCATTTACCTATAGTTAGTCTGATTGAAAATATATATAGGAACTTGCATTTTTAAAAAAATGATTTATAATGTATAAGTGGAATTTATGTCTCAAAATGTACCTACATTGAATATTTCTGAGGAGAAGTGGCCACTACGGTTTAAAATTGAGCCTAGTACCATCAAAATTCCTAAAATTGGACAGAACCTGAATGTGGGAGCAATGTCTAAGAATGGACCAACATTGAACATTTTTTTAAAATATGTTTCTGACGATCGGTAAATGTGGTTTAATCTTTCGGTACCATTTAATGCCGTAGTAATATTTTTTATGAAGTCCATAATAAATCGAGTACCAATAATACTTCTAAAGTCTTCTTTATATTTCATACATCCATCCAATAACCCTTTACTTAAACCAAAAAAAAATCTTAAAGAAAAAAATATCCTGCGATATATATCGAAAGCTCATTGTATATTCCATGAAGTGAAGTGATGTTACACATTCGAAAACACATATATTTACTACACTAGTCCGAATCTTTAGTGTATATACATATGTATGTACATATCCTCTAATACCTTAAAATGTGTAGGTATATATGTGTAAATGTACATGGTGTATTCAAGTATATTTCAATTTATGTGGCCAAGTATAGCTTGGTTTTCATTCCTTCGATAGTCATCCATATCCTGTGATTCAGTTGTGGTTTGCTGCTTCCGTAATTTGTGTTGTAAAAATACGTATTTTCCACACCGTATACGCTTCACAAAAAAAGAAAAATAAAAAAATAACAAACATATTAAATAAGATTTTCAATTTAGGTTGCTTTCTTTTTTTCACAAATACTTTTTTCGGCTACTGAGATAAACATACATATACATTATGTTTAAGAGAGACATTTCTTTTTATTTAAAGAATTGTTTAAAAATAAATTTCCACTTCTTCATTTCTCTGTCCAGAATTAAATAATGATAAAGGATTAGTATTGTGTAATTTTTTTTTCATAAATGAATAAAAAAAATTTAGGTTTTTTCTCTCTTTTATTTTCCAAATGTGTCAAAATAATTTGTCTATCAGATAACATGCAATTGAAATTTTTTTCCGATGCATGATTTAATTAATGTTTTTATTTTAGTTTGCTATTTTCATAAGAATTTTTAAGAGATTTATTCTTTAGAGCATTTTTTCTATTTGTTTATTATTTTTTAATCTGTAATAAAAGTATTCAAAGCGTTTTGTTTTTGTTAAAGTCATTTAGCTAAGACTTCGATTTGTAATTGAATCAGAAATGTTAAATAAAATTTACACATACATATTTATATTCATATATTTTTAAAAATCTTTTATATTTAGGAAATCTTAAAATATATGCACATGTTTGTGCATATGTGTGTAAAATTATTATTAGAAAATTTGGAAAATGTTGATTGTACGGAACGATGAAAAATATATTTGTATTGACTAAATTATTAAATTATAAAATAGCAGTAAGTAAGGTTTAAGTACATGGTTTTCAATAAGTCATAGATATTCAAAATGCAATTTTAATGAAACACAATATCAACGAAATGAGCACACTTTCAGGATTGTATTTTCAGCTTTCGATAGCTTCATAAATTATATATTGAGGTCTGGGCTGTTGTTGTTGGCATCACAAGATTTTGGTGGCAAATTGTTATAAACTTCGAGGGATAATCAAACAGTTAAATACCACCCAACTCCGGGAATTAAAAATCGTTAATAACCTTTCTGTAGGCTTCACAACAATATCCTTAGGTTTGGACGTAGCCAACGGAGTGGAAATGGTCGTCATCGATAATTTTCTTCATGCATTTCAAAGACCGAAGCAGCAAAGGCACGACATTTTTTTTATGGTACGACTACCTGTTTTCTTGTATTACTTGTCTAAGGACAGAAGTCTGTATACCAGATATGGTGTAATGTAATTTTCAATTCCAAAACTTTAAAATACAGTAATAATTTGATGTATATAACTTTTGAAGGTTTCGAGTCCCAGATCAGACAATTCTGCTGGTTAACGTAGCAAGCGGATGGAAATGGTCCTTATCAGTTAATATGGTATTCCATGGAACTTCGGATTATTTTCATTGTTGATTACTTGCCAATTTGACTTCTTGATTTTTTATGATCCAAATATCTCAATATAAGAAAAAATGGACTTAAACCACTTCCAACATAATTTTGGATTTATGTATCTTGAAATTTCCCAATAATATTGTTCTTCGAATACCGTTCTATCTCTACCCACCAATCTTCCAATCTATTCTATGTAATCTGAGATTTGCAAAATTTTAGACAAATAAATCTCTTCGCTTCACATTGTAATTAGTAGATTAGCATCACTAAAGGATGTGATTACCGGAAATAAGAAATTTGACTAAAGCTGAGATTATCTGTTATTACCCTTCGAAAATAACCACATGCATGTGTAGTATGTGTGTGTGTGCAATTCCTGGTCGATCAATGATAACAACCCCCAAATTATTTTCATTTTAAAGTCTCATGTGTGAATCTTTCACAAATTTCAAAAATTTCTCATTTTGATATCAAGGATATATGGGGTGTTACGAAGGGTAAATGGTTTTACCCCATTATTTGGTTGTTGCATTGTTTGCCATTGTGATTATCAAGGAAATTGTCTATTTATTACCTCCCTCCCTTTTCTTTTTTTGAAACAATATTTTTTTCCTCCATATTTGCTTAGGATTTAAAACGTCTGCTGGCCTTGCACTTGGCATTGATAAAAATCAGTTACGCCATTTCAATGATTTTCTTTCCGCTCTGGGTAATAACTCAATTATAACACTAGCATTTTTGATATTCATTAACATTACAAAAGGGTGGAGGGGGTAAAATGCATGTTTTTGTGTACTCTGTTATTATTACAGAATATGTTCCGACATGTGTAGTGGTGGTGCGTATGTGTCATGTTATTTAGAAAAACAACAACAACAAAGACAAGGGAAGTCGGAACATTTTCGAAATAAATCAAATTTTCGTTAGAAATGTTTTAAAATAATCACAAGGTTACAACCCACTTTTTCCAACAACCAATGCTTTTGTTTTCCTATTTCGTTGTTGTTGTTGTTTGGGATTCACTGTTCCCCTACTACTCGTTCTTTTGTAATTTTGCAACTTAATTCCATTCCAAAGTTGAACATTGCTCAACTGTGGATTCGTTATCCTATCCACAGGGGTTTCTTATTACAGATATTCTTTTTGTACTCCATCGGAGTTGGATTATTAAAATGCACAGTGGTTCAACGAGAGGTTAGGAGATGTTTGAGACAATAATTAATTAATTTTTTTTAAATTTTATTAAATCTTTAAATCTTTTAAATAAATCTTTACTTTTTTTTTACTTTTTAATTTTATTAAAAAAAATTGTCAGAAATATAAAACAAGGAACATAGATGCACTTTATTTAAATTGATGTAAACGGTTATAGATGTTCATCGCCATTAATCGGTGTGTCTATTAAATTCGTCATTCCATTTGCAACACTTTGAAAAATGTTGTCGGAGACCCCTTAAGGTTTTCTTGATCAGAGTAAAATTATATGCCGAAAAAGCCAGACAGATAATATTTATGGTAGAGCATAACATTTTTGAATATATATCGATGGTACCTCTAGGTTGTTGGTATGGATATATCAGTCCCCGTTTTGGTATAGCCCCCCATATAAATTTTCCGCCTCGTTTTGGGTATTTTGAAGCTATTTAGTCGCATTTTCTAACAGAAATAACTGTAATTTGGCATTCTGAATAATATTCAATATAGGTCCATTATTTGACAGAGCCCCCATATAAAGGTCCCACCCACTGAGGCGATCATAGTTTGAAGTCTGGGGTCTTTGGAGGCTTGCATATATCTATACAAAAAATTATGACTTTGTTTTCCCGCCCAATTTTCTGTATAGTGAAGCTTTACGTCTCATTTTCCCACCGAAGTTGCTGTAATTTGATAATCTGGGTGCCTGTAGGGAGAAACCCATATTTGCAGAATTTCTTTAATATTAAGATCATGATTTGACATAGCACATATAGGCCCGTCCCATTTAAGGGATTTTGATGGTCTAAAGAAATTTCCCATTCGCATATAATTCCTAACTTTAGAGAATTCAGACCTTCCGTTTTTTAATTATTTTATTATCATTTAATTCGAACATATAATTTAGCCATTTCAACATATAATTTAGCCATAGAAATGGCCATTAGAAGTGGTCGAAATTTTCAAATCGAATCGAATGCCAAATTAGTTTTTTAAAACCAATCTCTCAAATTTCAAAAATATTCTCATCAAATTCTTCCCCTCTGGCATACCTCCATGAAACCAGTGTCATCGAAAATCCCCTGGTTTATTCTTTGATGTTGGTTTTGGTTTTCCTTTTTTTGGGGTTTGGTGTGATGAATGTCCAGAGTAGCTGTCTTGATTCATCCCTCGTTTTTTTATCATTCAATGCATGCAATGTTCCCAGTTCTTTATTGCTGGAGTTGCTGTTGTTCTCGTTGTTGTTGGGTTTTATTTCCTGTGCATAAAAATAATATTAGCCAGGGATTTAAGTGCAATCAGTTGTAAAGTTCAACTCGCTGCAAACACCATACTCTAATACCGCTGTGATTGTTGTTGTTGTTGCTACTGTTACAATTTTCAAGTACTTTAGTGCTGAAGGGATGTTCGGTTGGTTGGCTGGTTTGTTACCTTATCAACAACATTTGTAATATTTGCTTTTTGTCGGGCATCCCTTCTAAATCCTTGCATAGCCGTTTGTCAGTTGTCACTTCAGTTAGGTAGCTACCCTCTCTCTCTCGTTGTTAATATCCTGCTGGTTTGTCTGTCATGCTGTTTTGTTCGGGTTGTTGTTGTTTTTTTTATAAAACTAATAATGATGTTAGCTCTACTGGTGACTGTGCTAACATTTAATTTAAATAAATCAAGTACATGTCAAGGATTAGAATGAAAAAAGAAAGAGATGGAGAGCGAATCAGGCAGCGACAATCAAAGCCACCACTGCAATTTCAAATGATAAATCTCCGAAATTGTGCTCAGTTTATCCCCTAGTTTTGGCATGTATCTGTTTAATATGGGTCGGATTGCCCATTCATTGGTGACGAATGCCTTTTGTTTTTAAATCCACTACGTCAAATGCATTTGGCCATTAAGATGTGGTAATTTTAAGGTGAACCCTTGTTTTTTTGGTTGGGATTTGAAACTGAAATAATTTGCATATCATTGAGGTCCCACTCTTAAGTGTTGTTCCCATTAGGCGGGCAATTGTACATACCAATTATAAGCGATTACATGAAATTATGACATCATCATTCGTGAAACGGAAAATATTAAATCTGCAGTTCGTTCTTTTAAAAATAAAAGGGTAGAATATAATTTATGGGTGTTACAAACAAAAGGGGAGTAATACAATTAATTATTATATGGTATGGAAAATTTATTTTGAAATTTTAAAAAGACCGTTACATTGCAATTTTAATAACCTAAATTATGAATGTCTGTTATGAAATTAATAAAAACAAAAACGAATAAGTAATAAGTTATTCTAATTTTGGGATATATCAGCCTGAATGGAAATGTGTAGTTTTAATAACCGTTACATATATTTTATATCGAAATTCATAACATTCTGAAATATATGAATAAATAAACTATAATCTCTAAAATATATTAAAGGATTTGAACGAGTACAAACCAATGTGGAAAATAAGATGTACTACAAATACAGCTAGGGCCACCAATGTTCCTAGTTTTATCCTCTGAGAACTCATGGAAACAAAATATAGCCATTAAGATTGGAAGAAACAACTCAAACTTTCAAAATATCTAAAAAAGTGTAGGTCTTTAAAAGAGGACTGTATTAAATTGGGACTGTATGTGATGAGGTTGTTTATTCTCTAAAAACCTGAAATGCCAAACCTGTATTAAAAATGTTCTGGGACAATATTTTAACCATTAAAGAAACCTTCAATATATCTAAAGAATCGAATTTAATGGATTGGATAATGTGACTGGGTCTTCAATATATATAAAATGCGGCCGGACACTAATATGGAACATATTTCAAATCATGGACCATGCCATGAAAATCCACTCAGGCTTTAAATGGGCTTTTAAACTCCTTGTACATTAGAACTTTTTACCGGGTTAACCTACTTTATGAGGATTTATTTGACGTATATGCAAAGGCTTTGACAATTGAAACCCACTGGGTTAACGAAATCCGGTTAAATGTAAACGTCCTATTAGAAATATCGTTTATACCCCCTCGGAACCAAAATTGAAAAATAATGTCCACTTAGAATGAAAAATTCGGCAATTGCCTTCATTTAAAAGGTCTTAAATGCCTTCATTCAAAAGGTCTTAACTGGGACTTATGCTGAAGTTTCGCGGGGTGATATTTTATCTTCCAAGAACTCGGTATTCCTAATTATAGTTATTTACTTTGAAAGATTCGACTAGGACTCTTCAATTAACAAATATGAGAAATATAAGATATTAATTAACCTATATCGGCTTTAAATTGGACTGTGTTGATCACCTTCCAAGAACCCCACACTAAACGTTATAATAAATAATAGAGCTCTAACATAATTAAAAAAAACATTTTCAATACAAAATATTCTACGAGTAGTAACAATGTATGTATAAAACTATAAAGCTCTACGTCAAATATTGCGATTGCCATGGCGATTTTAACATACCATATGGGGATACAATATTTGGAGGAGTTGGACACTTACTGAACACTTGTTGTAAAAATCTGTATAACCGCCAAGAATCCTTTGGAGGGTAGAAAACAGGTCCATGGTGGATGCGTTATACTTTCTGAAATCCCAAGGTGCAAATTACAGTCACTTCGGTTGTAGAATGCGGCCAGGTACCCCTTTCGTATACCGTACATTTTAAATATTTTAACCCTACGGTCAATAACCAAAAACGTAAACGTAGATCAATAACCGTGGTACATTTGTACCCATCCAAAGATAGTGCTGTATTTTATTAAAATATCAGACATCGTCCGGTTTTTATACTCTCCACCATAGTATGGAGGGTATATTAATTTTGTCATTTCGTTTGTAACACATCGAAATATTCATTTCCGACCCTATAAAGTATATATATTCTTGATCAGGGTAAAATTCTAAGACGATCTAGCCATGTCCTTCCGTCCGTCTGTTGTAATCACGCTATCTTCCGAAGGAATTGAGATAGGGTGCTGAAATTTTGCATAGGGTTGTCTTTTGTCTGCAGGCAGGTCTAGTTCGAAGATGGGATATATCAGTCCACGTTTAGGCATAGCTCCCATATAAGGGTACCCCCCAATTTTCGGTATTTTGGGGTTCTTGAGCGCGTTTTTCAACCGAATTCGCTGAAATTTGGTACATTGTGTTCTCATTGGGTACTAAATATCTCTACAAAAAATTATAAATATAGGTTCACTTTTTCTGGTAGCCCTCATATAACGGTACCTCCTAATTTTCAGTATTTTGGGGGTTTTGGTCGTATTTTTCCACCGAATTGGCTGTAATTTAGTACTTTGAGTTCTTAATAGGTACCAAATATCTCCACAAAAAATTATGAATATAGGTCCATTTTTTCGGGTAGCCCCCATATAAGGGTACCCCCAATATTCGGTATTTTGGGGTTCTTGAGCGTGTTTTTCAACCGAATTCGCTGCAATTTGATATTTTGTAGTCGTATATGGTAACAAATCTCCCTACCAAAAATTATTTATATTCGCCCCCTTTTTGGGGTAGTTCCCATATAACCCCCTTTTTTATATTAAAATAGTTATCTAATTTGTTCCGCGTTTTGGGTTTGGTTCTAAGAGTCTGTCGTAATCATTTAACCTGCGGAGGATATCGAGATAAAGCTAGAACGTAAGGTTCGATAATGAACTATACATGAACTATAACCCGCATTTAGGCCTAGCACCTGTATGGGAGGTATCAGAGGGAGTGGACCGATAGTCCACATTTTCGAACCTGAACTAAGTTTGGAAGAATAATAAGATAGGCACAGGTTGGATGAAATCATTATTTTGTGGAACATGGTTCACATTATGGTTTACATAATCGCGTTGTAGAAATGTCGGGGTATAGGTCCACTTTTTGGTATTTTCCCTACATTTTCATTTCAACTACCTTTTAGTATATCTATGGTGGAGGGTATAAAATGTTCGGCCCAGCCGAACTTAATGCTTTTTCACTGGTTTGTTTTAAATTAGTCTATACGGATGTGATCTGATTTTTAAAAAAATTATATATACAATAAGAGAATTAGTTATATCTTTTGAATGAATTAAACTTTTCCAATTATTTTATTATTTATTAGGATCTTATTTAGGTGTTCCCCAACCCCTCTGCAACATTGGGACATCAGGGCGACTCGTGGAAGTCAGAAACTACCTTGGTTTTCCTTTGGTATACTGGCACTAAAACAATGATTATTATCGCCCCTTACTCGGTTTCGAATTAAAGTTTAAAGTCCCAGTCGTCCCTTTCCTTTTTTAAATATTTGCCTTCAATAATTATGCCATTTCCACTTTGATAATCCTTCGCTCCATTTCTCATTCTTCTTCTTTGTGAACTATTTCTTTTCTACTTTAGGAAGCTGCAAGTGGTGTTGAAAACTTTCTTTCACAACTAATTTGTCTTAACGTTAATTGGTTAATTTCTTAATGTGTGGCGGGGTCGGGATGGCTGTATACGTGTGTGTGTGTGTCAAAACATTTAAAGTATTAAAAATTTAAATGCCACAAATCCATAATTACAACATACTTAAAAATGTGTGCACATTTCCGTTTCCCTTTTTAGAAATTGTCTTTATTACTTGCATTTCGTTTTTTATGATTTTCTCTTAATGAGTCTTAATCCTGTACATAATCCCCAAAACTACCTGCCATAAAATAGGGGCAATGCCAATGGCAAAGAATTGCATACAACGACTATAATAGGATATGGAGGAATACACACACATAACACATTATATTTGACAGAAACAAAGAAAGTGTCATATTATTATTTGGCACACCACTCATTATATGTCAACAAAAGTGCACTTCAAAACTTTTGTTTACATTTGTGAATTGTGTGATATTTTGCGCAGCACCACGCAGGGTACCACGTTTGTTGACGCAGTATAGAGAACAATAACACAATGGGTGTACTGCATGGGGTTTACAAGTGTTTGCTTCGAAATTTTGTTGGGGAGGATAATTGTTAACCCAAGAAACGTATATGATGAGTAGCAATCTCCTAAACTTAAGCTACTAAAGAAAAAAAGTCGACAAGTCCATCTGAGTGAAAATGAAAGAAAATGTAAAGAAATGAAATGTCCTTTTTCACTTTCTTCAAAATAAATACTACTTTAATATTTTGTAAATGCAATTCAACTCAAAAGTAGTGCCAAAGACATTTTATTAGGTGACAATGTTTAAAAAGCAACCTCAATACAAATCTACCGACACAGAAGGAAGTCATGTCAAAAGTCTTTTGTATTCCTTGTCCTCTGTCTCTTTATTCGGTACTTCTTATTTCGTAACAAAAAAGTCAATAATTACACAAGTAGCATGACATTTACTCTTACTATGGTCCCAAACAATTATCTCTGCTGTGCTCTCAAGTGGTGTTTTGTTTGTTCAATACCATTACATGGTGTACAAACAGGAGAGAAGGAGGGCAGACCTAACAGCGGGACAAAATTAGCTAAAATCAAAAAGTAAATTTAGTCATTGGCAAATAAATTGGTTGGTCCTTTTGATTTTTTGTGTAGAAATCCTAACAGCTGTCATGTTACGGGATTGTGTTTGACAATCAATAGCCTGTGTTGTAGATGGTAGTGGTGGTGGTTTGTTGTTGTCAATTCAATAATGGAACTCCATTAGTGTCATGAAAAGGAAAAACAATTTGACAATGTCTTGGTGGTTATTGTTACAATAGCTAATGGCAAGAAAATTGTAATAGTTTCCTTGAAGGTACAGTGGAAAATATTAGTTGCCAGGATTGATTCGTGAGCTGAGAAAAGCTACCCAAAATTTTCATGATTGTTGTAAAATTTCCAATTTAATCCATCCGTCATATTTTATTATACAGGGTAACAGGCAAAAGGAAACGAGATAGACACATGGTTCCTTTTGAGAATATGCATGGAATCACTTTCTAAGTCGATTTATACATGTCCGTCCGTCTGTCCATGTTAAATTGTAAACATAGTACAGGTCGCATTTATGATCCGAATTGGATGAAAATTGGCATAGGTCACTTGTTTGGCCCAAGGACGAACCATATTAAAATTGGGAAAAATCGGTTCAGATTTAGATATAGCACCAAAGTCCCAATATATCTTTCGATTTGCAGGAAATTTGACACAGCCCACTGAATTAAGCCTGTAATGATGTGTGCCAAGTTTCGGTTCAGATTTATATATATATATATATATATACAAAGTCCCTATATATCTTTTGATATGCACGAAATTTGGCATATCGTACTGAATTGAGCCTATAGTGATGTGTGCCATGTTTCGTGAAAATCGGTTCATATTTGTATATATAGCTTCCGTATATAGCTTCCGTATATATTTTCGTCCAATTTGAAGTAAATGGTGCATTAAACTCCTCATGTTTGTCAGGTTGACATAAAATTGTACACAACATACAAAATTCATCCAATTTCATGTTAATGGTCCTTCAAAAATGCCATGTATTTTGGGATGCATCTGTTTAGTATACCCATAATGTGAAGGGTATCATATAGTCGGCCCCGTCCGACTTTACTACCTTTCTTACTAGTTAACAAATAAAAATATCGTAAGATTATGTGGTGTGGAAATTTGTATAGCCTCATTTCAAATACCTAAAATGGGCTCCTAAATGGAGTTAATGCCAAAACCTGTTGTAACTGATCTGGGGTTTTATCCTCTGAGAAAACGAACTATAAAATTACCAGAAATATGGATGGGAAATTCGACATGGACATTCAACATACCGAGGCGGGACTTTTATATGTGAATAGGTGGATTATGTCAAAGCATTGAAATTATTTGGAAACATTCTGTAAACAGGTCTTGTGCAGTTTTTGCTTCGAACCATGAAAATATATAAAATGGTTTCGAACCTGTATAGGTGGAATATGTCAATATAAATATTTGAATTTTCATTATTATGTCAGAAATATATAAATAAGCCCTCGTATGTACACATATGTCACCAATAATCCTTATCCACATTTTGTGATGATGTGCCACCGTGTGTTTATACCACTTAATATTATTACATGTCATAATTAAAATAAAGTACATTATACACAAAATAGGATTACATATTATTCATTTTTCTAGTTTTATAAATAAAAACAACGTTGACATTTAATATCACTTTCTCTATCATAGAGAAAAAATAATAACAACCTCTATGAAGGATTGTCTAAACACCTGAAGGCAGTCAGGCAAGCTGCCTGTCTGTCTGGCAACCAACATTCTCTTTCTCCGCAACCACCAACACAACCGACATCATTTCTAATTAATTTTCATCCTGGTCAGGCGTTCGCTAATCTCCAATATTAATTACTCAAACAACTATTTAAATATGTACATAACACTCTATGACAGGTAAGTTAAACTAGCCAGCCAGGCAACCAAACGGAAGACAACTGACACACCGATGCCAGATGGTCGGAAAATGCAAGACAAAGCGATTGCGATAGTGGCCAAGCGCAAACCAAAGGCAAAGGCCAGTGATGGGACGGAGATGAAGGAAATATAAAAGAGAAATGACTGAAATTAGCTCATATAAAATGAAATGTAAATTTGCCTTAAACATCAACCTCTTTCCCTTCGCATGTTCAATGGCTCTATAATGAGATAGGGGGCATCATGTCCATGGTCCATGGACAACATCTTGTCATAGAAAGAAAAACACGAACAAAAAAATACACAGAGCTTGCAAATGTACACTACAATATATTTTTTTAATATGATGATGGTCAACCCAATGATGGTAGGAAACAGGAAAGGACATATCTATCTAATAGAAATGACATTTTTAGTTTAGCGACAGAACAGAAAGTGCTGTCAACCTTATTAGTGGACATAATGTGCAAAAAATAAAAATCAGAAAAATCGGTTTTTGAAGTAAAGGTGCTATTAGGGGAAGCACAGAGGAAGAAGATAAACTATCAAGGAGAAAGGTTTTCAGATGATAAATGATAAATTACCGTAGAGATTACAAGAGACCCAGATAAAGTGAAAGGCATTCAATAGGCAATGTTGGATGTCATGACACTGATTGCACTTTAGGAGAACTGTATGTTTTAGTCAGCCAGCAGGCAGACTAGACCAGCATATTCTATTGATGTGAATAACTTTCACTATTTTTTTTCTCTGTTTTTCTTTAAGTTTTGGCAAATGAAGTAGTTGAAAAATAATTGAGATTTATGTCCTAGCACCAGGCCATAATGTTGTATGTGGGCAATTATGTATGGAATAGTATTTAATTTTTGTACAACAAGGAAGAAAGTATTAAATAAGTCGGAAGGGGAAGACTTAATTTTTTATGTAAAAATAGTACAGTACTACTTAAGAGCCCTAAATTATGATATAAGATATTTCAAGTTTGGTCGAAATCTTCTAAATCTGCTTAGTATACATCAAAATCTGAGCCTTTCAAAGAATCGATACATATTATATATTGTTATTCCAGCGATGTCTGTTGTAGCCCGTCCTGATGATAGATGGCAGCGCCCGATGGCTAGAAACAATGCATCGTTGAATTTGGTTGGGGTCCTTGCTAGATGAGTGTTCACATTTCCTCCAGGCGGAGCTATCTCTTTTCATTCCTATATCATATGGTGTGTGGATGCAAGACCCTTTTTACAAATACTAAAAATCACTTTAAAGGTATTATTCCCTCTTCACTGGGATTCGAACCATGGACTCATCTGTTAGTAGTTTAGCTCACAATACACTGCAGTACGCCATTCTCACAGTTTTGGCACACCACCAGTAACACTACCCTTCGTTTCTCATTTCATACAAAGTTTTCCATCATCACTCGCTTTATGATGAGCATTTTGATATATTCCTTGTATTATATTAAATTGATTTAAAAAAATGCTTTTAATATTTGTGTGATGCATACTTTCAGGGAATTTTAACTTCATTACATATGTTTATTTATTTATTTTTTTTTTGGAACATCTTTGAAATGAAGATCAAATTTGTATGCTAAAAAATTAATTAGAAAATAATCAATCTGAAATATTTTATTTGCATGGTGTATACTTTAAGGATTTTAAAAATCGCCTTTAAATTAAAATTTAAGAAAATAATATTTAATAATATTTAATTTTAATATTTAATAAAATTAGTTAAAATTTGAAGTAAAATTAGGGAGCTCAAAGTAAGCCAAATATTAATTTTAATTGAAAATTAATTTTAGCAATACGACTGTTAAGTGTTAGCAT